>NW_027526203.1:31518608-31684575 GCF_048455015.1 Haemaphysalis longicornis
CCGCGCAGCGAGCGCCGCTTCGTGTTGGAGCGTTGCTTCAGAGAGCAAGGCTTCCGTACGAGGCAAAGGAGCCGCCTTCTCGAGGGCGTCGATACGGGTGTCGCGGCAGTCCAGTTATTGATCGGAGCATAGCTCCATGCAGTAGTGCTAATTTCTCCTTCGGACTGCTTTAGAAGTTATAGACAGAGGCACCGTGCGCAAGGCAACCTTGGACCACTTGTCCGGCTAGAGTAATGCAAGCCGCTTGTTCGTCGCCTCCATACTTATTCGACGCGACCGCTCGACTGCAAATTATCTCGGTTAAAATGGCACTTCCGAGCAGGCCAATTGACAATTTTATACCATGTTGCGCCCAAGAAATGTATGACATTAGGCCAGTAGTGGTCCCAGGGTCTGGTTTTGGGGGGGGGGGGGGGCGAATAAAACACCGCTCCTCTCCTTGCGCCAATTACGCGGAGGTGATAACCATGCAGGCGTGTGCGCGTAATGTGGTGAAACCCGCTTGCGCACAAATCACCGTGATTTCTGTTAGCGACACACTGGTTTTTGGCGCCCCTTAGGTGGTGCAACGGCTGGCTCAAGCCCGCATTTCTGACGTTCACAACACGCGTGCGGCCTCGCACAAGTGGGATTCAACCTCGCGCAACGGGAAGGCTTAAAAAAAAATAAGGAGCTGAGGACCAACGTTACCTATTCTAATAACGTTGGCTGAGGAACTCTTTGGGGGGGCGATCGCTCCCTTCGCCGCCCCCGTGGGACCGCCACTGCATTAGGCCCTAAAAAGCTTAATGCAGTTGCGGAATTTCCGACGCCTACATCAGTTAAGGCCCTCCGCAACTTGAACGGCCTTCGTTCATACTTCCACCGCTTTGTTCACGATTTCGCTTCAATTACAGCATCTTAGGCATAACTACTCGGGAGTGATAATGATATTTGTATGCACGGTGGCGCCACTGCGCCACTACGACCACAGCACCCCTACGGAGTACACGCGGACGCCAGTAGTGCAGGCCTCGGGGCTGTCCTCGCGCAATAAAAGTATGCTCACCCCGCATTCATCGATGTGCATCATATCTAATCACAGCGCAACAGACGAGGCAGACAGGAGGATAAGCACATGACGAGGGCTGTTTTTATAAGACAGTGTACGGCGCATTCTCCGGCTGTGTCCCGTAGAGGGCTACAAATGGCTACATATTGCTCAAACTTCAGCTGGACAAATACCCTCTTTGGTTTGCCACGCAGCAGGCCAGGAAGGGGTTAAAACATGTAGCAGAGCCCAATGTAGAAGGCAGTTTCCAGTCTGTCTCGCCTGTTGCGCTGTGAGTTTGTATGAACGCCTATACAACCCGCCCAACTTGCAACTGTTCATCGATGCGAATGCCAGCCGAACTCTCTTGAAAGCAGAATAAAAATGCTCAGTAACAGAAAAAAAGAGTTTCGGCCGTAGTCTAAATGTCAGTGGAATTCCGCCCTTATTTATACGGCCCGGCTTCTGAGTTTTACTGGCCATCACGCAATACGTTCGTTATCGTCTGTCAGAAACACCAAGAAACGGCTTGCACGTTGGGCTCTCTGTCTTAAAAAATACGGCATTTATATCGCCTAGCGATCTGGCTGACACCACTATGACTTCGATGCCTTTTCGCTCTGCCCTCGGCTGGCCACGACAGCGGGCTCGATGCACCTGCGCCCACAGATTCTCTCCTCGCTCATCCAGCTGACCCAAGCCGCTCAAAATAAAAAAGAACCGCCGGTTTCTTCAATGATGACCTGTCTCACAAGCACGATGCCCACATCCCAACTTTACTGTACGTGATGGTCTTCTGTATAGCAGTAACTACATGTCCGACGGAAGGACATGGCTGCTCGTGATACTGCGTCACGTTCGAGACGAAATGTGCGAAGCTTTAGATGCCGACCCAAATACGCCAACTCTTGCCTGCTGAAAACATCCCCCAAGCATCGTCAGCGGTATTGGGTACTTGGTCAGGGCTGGTGGGTACTGTGTTGCCATGGGAGCGCCTTGATTGTATGCGCACGCTCGATGGTGTTGCATCACCTGATACTGCTTGGTTATTTAGCGCTGTGCACAAATGTTCGACCATACTTTCGTGGGAAATGAGATCGTTGGAAGTTTAATGATACTTATTACTAGACAAGGACTTCCACGATCGCGTACCAGAGACTGCGGTGATTTGCAATTCTTTGTAAATACCTCTATTTCCTGCGTGTGGGTCCTTTAGAGTATATGGGATTGGATTTGAAAAACGTTTATTTTACCCGAAGTAAAGCGCACCTGCTTTAGACGGGCCCTATGTCGTCCCCCGCAGGTGTCTACAGTCGCCTTTTCAGTCTCGTCGAGTCCCTGTCTGGGTAACGCCTCGAGACCCGCTGAATGGCCTTCACATGTGTTGTTCGGGCTGCGGTCCGCTTCATTCATTCCAGCGACAGCGGGAAAATTCGTCTTCGGGCTTCGTCCGGATTTTTCTTCAAATCTCACAGTATGCGTTCAATGGTGGCTCTTTCGTCGGGGCACATCTTGAATTTGTGGTCTGGGTACATGTTTGGGTACATCTTGTGTAGTATCGCTCTGTTCGGCAGCGTACTTATTTGTAGTTGTCTGAATAGGACAGCCTCTCTCCTGTTGAGGTTCTTGTGCGGTTGGGGTAGTTCTCTTCTTGCCAGCCTGTACATTTTGATGATTTCATCGCATCTTGTCATTATGTCCTTGTTGATGTGCCACCATTCCCCTCGGGCGCGCTCCGTTCGCTCTCGCGCCCGACCATTTGCCGCTTCGTTGTGGTTTGTGTTTTTCTCCGACACTTTCCCGGTGTGTGGTGGTATACACTCGATTCTGGCCTTTCGTTTTTTTCTTCTCTAGTACGTTGATGGCCTTGGCGCTGATCCTTTTTTTTGCAGAGTTCTTGACTGCTTGTATTAAGTCACTGATGATTGTCCTTCAGTGTTGATTTACAAGGCCCAAGGCGATGGCTATCTACAGCTTTTTCAGCTATTTTACAGTACGCGCTGGCTGCTGTTCTTGTCTTCCCTCCGTTGTTCATCACTATTATGGCATAACTACTCCCCCGCGTCCACGTATCTGACTTGTTTATCCGTTGCGTGTGAATCCACCATGACTTTCCCACTGGCTTCCTTTCTGCCCAATTTATGTTCTGGATGCATGTTCCGTGGTGGAGAATCCACCGTGATGCACCTAGTGGCTTCGTCCGATATAGAGCTTTTCGGGCTTTGCTCTCTTTGATGCGTGATGTTTAAATTGTCCAGTATTCTTCCGACCTTTGTTGTAGTGAGTCTCTAGTGTTGGGTTGCATGCTGCGGTTTCGCTATTTTGTCGAGCGTGGTGTGCATGCCCAGCCGGAGTAGTCTCTTCGTGCTCCTGCTTTCCGATAGTCCTTGGGCCGTCTTAACCGCTCTTCTGATGAGCACATTTCTTCTCGCTTTGGTTCCATCTGTGATACGCCGCCATCTAGTGGATATGGCATCTCACAAATGAGAGGAATAGCCTTGTGAGGTTGCCTTCTCTCACGCCGCCTCTCTTGTCCGTGACTCCTTTGAGCATTCTTAGTGTTTTTGCTGATTTGACTGCTATCCTTGTGATGGTGCCGCCGTTGGTTCCATGTAGCATTCCCAGGATTCGGATCTCGTTCACTGTTGGGATTTCATGGCCGTCACCGGTTCTGGTCTTGATTTTCTCGCTTTCTCTGGTCTTGGTTCGGTGCGCTTTCATTGACTGGTAGATCAGTAGGTCTGATTTGTTCGGAGACCATCTCCGACCAGACCAGCTTTTCTTCTATCGCTTCTACCACCCTTTGCAGTGTGGCCTCGACGTGCGCATTGCAGCCACCCATCACGTACAGCGTAATAATGCCCGCGTATATTTGGCTCATAGGTCTTTCATCTAGAGTAAACTTTTGGCAACACGAATCATGGCGAGCTTAAAGAGCATGGGCGAAATGACTGCCCCTTGCGGGGTGCCCTGGCTGCCTAGCTCCTTTTCGTCCGCCTGTAGTTCTCCTGTCCTGAGTTCCACTGTTCGGCTCGTCAGGAAGTCCTTGATGTATGGTATGATCGTTCGTCCATGCTGAGCTTCGACACTTGTCTCAGGACCGCTGCATGCGTGAGCTTGTCAAATGCGCTTTGCATGACGAGATCGAGAATGGCCTTGTTTTCTCTTGTCTTATCGTCAATTATTTGGTGTCTGATTTGGATCGTCGCGTCAAGTGTCCTGAGGTGCTGTCGGAATCAGATTGTTTCCGGACACTACGTCTCTCTCCAGGTACTCTTGCCACCGATTATGTAGGACGTGCTCCATGGCTTTGCCCACGCAGGACGTTAGTGCGATTGGGCGACGGTTGTTCGTGCTCAGTTGCGTCCCTTACTTGGGATCTTGCCACTTTTCCAGCATTTGTTATAATATGCCGTTATGTTCTTGATGCATTTGTCGTTGATGTACCTGAGCACTCTGTTGGTGACGTGATCTGGCGCGGGCGCCGACATGGTGTTCAGGCAGTGCACGCCATCTGTACCTGTTCGATTTCGATGCCCCTATCGAGGCGCTCGCTGGGTCGGCCTCTGTATGGGCCTTGCTCCACCATGGACATTGTCGCCACGTACTTGTCTCTGAGCTTGTGGTTGACGGCTTCGGCTCTATCTTCGGTGACATCCGGGTGCAGGAACTTGGTCGGTCTGTCTTGTAGGTGTTTGAGGCTATTCTACGCCTTACCGCTGTGTAGCTGGCTGGCGACCACGCCGCACATCTCTTAGCAGTTTTGGTTACTCAGGAGTCTGCAGTGGTTCTCGATTGCTTTGTGGAGCTGGGCCAATTTCTTTGGCAGTCATCTGTTGTCTCTGCTTTTTCCACCTGCCTTGCATGGCTCTTTCGCCTCGATTAGGTGTGCCAGCCTGCTGTCCATGACTTCCGTTTCCACATCCGTTTCGATCTCCTTTGTTGTCTCTCGCACATTGCGGGCGAGATTGTCGTTGCATTCGTCGATGTCATCTCTCCCTTCGACGTCCGCTTCTTCTCGGTCCCTGATCTTCCTGAACTCGGACCACTCGATCCAGGTGTATTTTTTACGCTGCTCTTCTGGTCGGCCGTAACTGGCACCGTGATTTCCACTACTACATCATCACTACTCAGCTCCTCTCCAGTGTTTCTCCACTTGATGACGGCGTCCGCGCCGTTCTTTACAAATGTAAGGTCTGGCGTGGAGTCCCTCGATATCGAGTTGCCGATCCTTGGTGAGTACGCCGGATCCGTGATTAGGATGTAGTCGAGTTGGGTTGCGTCGCGTGCTGGATTCCTGCCTTTGGTGCTGTTCATGAGGTAGCCCCACGGTTCGTACATCGCGTTGCGGACGCGAGTTGTTTGGAGTCTTTAGCGATGTTTCCGGCCTTGTGCAGCAGTCACTTGAATCTTTAGTGCTTCGGTGACGCGTTGCTGTATACGTTCTGGATGAATAGGCTCTCTTCGTTATTGTTGGTCGGTATGTTTATGTGTATATTTTTTTCGTGTTCCAGGAACGTCACTCCTTTTCTGACCAGGGTGCATAGGCCTCTTCCGCCCGCCGGGCCCACTTGCACTCTGTATCCGGGATCACGTCCGGCTTTTTCTTAGCGTGTTCGATGTGCTGTTGCAGTACTGCCCGCTTTGGTCGGAAACCGCGGCAGTTCCATTGCCATACGGTTATGCTGGGTAAATCAGTGGCCGAGGTTGTCCTGATTGGTTGTTGTTGGCGGGTGCTTGGTTGATCTGCTGCACGGCCGGTGTCATCATTTGGCCTATGCTTACTCTTTTTTCTTCCAGTATCTGGTTTTGTTGTTGAATCTTTTTCTCGGGTGTTTCCGTGATCCTCTGGATTGTCTTGTAGAGTTGTTCCCGAATGTCTTGTATTGTTATTGTTTTTTGTTCCTCGATAAGCCTTTTCTTTGCTGATGGCCCCTTGCTCGCCTCGGCTTTGGTCTTCATCATGATCTTGTTGGTGCTTGGTTGGTCTGTCGGTTGCTGCCTGTCAGTCAACTGTCTCCTGAGGCTGTTCATGCTTTGGGTGAGTTACTGAATCATCGTTATCATCGCCGCATTTTCTTTACGCATGTCCTAGTTTCCTTGTCACACTATATCGATCATCTCCTGTTCCTTGATTTTTCTTGCTGTCGTCACCAAGCAGAGACTGCTGCTCCAACAACAAGAACGTTTATTGAAGCGTTAGCGTGGCTTAAATAGTTCAGCGCCGATGCTTATCGGCGCTGAAGGTCTAAAAAAGGTCTAAAAAATTGCTAACATCGCAGTCCTTGCTCGTGCATTTAAATGAAAGTGCTCCGTTGATACTCTCCTGTGATGAGTCTCCGGTGGGTGAGGGTGCTGTACTCGCTCACTGTGACGAGACGGGAAATCAGCAACCTATTGCCTATGCATCAAGGACTTTCACGAAGACTGAGCGGAATTATGCTCAAATAGACCGAGAAGAATTAGCCGTGGTGTTTGGAGTGCGTCACTTCCACCAGTACCTAGCTGGCCGAAAATTTGCAATTCTCACACACCACAAATTACTGCTAGGAGCATTTCGGCGCGAGAAACAAATACCGGATGTTCTGTCACCACGCATGGTCGCCTGCCCGCCCTGAACGTCACCGTAGGACGTCGCTTGGCACCGTATCCCATCGCCAGCTTGTCGCTTGTCCTGCACGCCACCGCATGACGTCACGTGGCACGATATCACACTTGCTGCTTCTTGTTTCCCTCACTCGTTTCTCGGTTCTCCGTCTTGCTGCTCGTGGCACGCACCGTGTCTTTCCAGCTCCCTTCTCCTCTGGATTCCGACCTTCCGCACCACGTGATGTTGCCACGGCTTTCTATTCTCTTCTTGCTATTGTCCCCTGATTGCAAGAGGTTCTGAGAAGGCGTCCTTGGCTTTTGCGCAGCTGGAGTGTCGAGCGGTGGAAAATTCCACGCTTGCGTGAGCTGCTGTTCTGATTCGCGCCTTTTAAATGCAGAGCATTTCAGTAACTCACGATGTCACCCGCGTTGGCGTCCGTAGTCCGCACCGTCGTCGTCCCTACTATATAAAAAGAAAACACTATCCGACGCCAGGTTTCGATCCCTCGACGCTGCGGGCGGAACGCTATGTACATCGTGCTGTAACCACTGCGCCACAAAGCCGACACAGAATCGGACGCTATATACGCCCCTTATATCGTTGACTCATTCAAATTACTGCTGACGAGCGCTCTCTCGTCGGCAGTTGCCACAAGTGCAACAACATTAACGTAACGCAAACTACTTAACCTCGTGCGCCCCCGGAAATGCTCTGCATTTGATCGTGCCCCTCGCGAGGGGCATGTTTCACTGCGGCTTCCTACTGGCCAGTACACTCGTCGCCATCTGTCGGATGTTGTGCGAACCCTTTGCGCCTGATGGCGCGTGATTTGAAATTTATGTACACTTTTTTAGTACACGTGTTTCCTGTCTTCAAGAGTTACTAGTGTCATATTTTGTTTCATTTCCCGTAAAGCTGCATTAACTTTCATTCCATTTGTTTGGCAACGCGTTACGTTTCCCTCCTATATGTCAGCACGGCAAGGAAACATTGCTTGTATACTAATCGTTTCAGTGGTATGGGTAGCACATTTTTTTCTATTGCCGCTTACGTATCACGAACGGGGTCTTGTATCTTGCTCTACTCTCTGCATCTCATGTGAGGTGCTTATCCTCACAAAGCTTCTACTTCGGTGTACAGTAATGATCTTCTTTGGGGTTTTTCTCACCGCTGCCTCTGCATGTTCGCTCGTTTGGTGTCGGGCATACATCTTTCCTGTGTCCTACTCGGGCGCGTTGGTGGCAAAGGTTTACTTGCTTGAGATAAAACTTACATTTGATGAGGGCGTTTCCATACCAGGTACAGTTTGAGATCCTTGCCTCCGTTGAAAGCTACGGTGACTGTTTTTGAATTTCCGATGCGTTTGGCGCCCAAACCTAGTGGGTTCCGTTCGTTGACGCGTCTTGCGTCTATGTCCCTCAGCGTTTCGCTGAGCGGTATGCCTCTGATCACTCCTTTGAATGTTTCGTGCGGGGTCGTCCGATATGCACTCACCTCGTTTAGGTTGTCCCTGACGACGATGCCTTGAATACTTGCATACCGCCTTGCGTTCGCTTCTTTCGGCGTGCTGATAACGACGATGTTGTATTGTGCGTTTATGCACATCGTGTTTTCCTTCCGGGCCTCCTCGGTGATCCCGGCTGCCACGTGTACGGCGGCCATTGCGTCAACTAGTAGAGTCTTTGCCACGTAGTAGGACTACAATCTTGGTTTCCTCCATTTGCATCACTGGCCTCCTGGCTACTTTGATTGTCAATATCCCCGTATTTCTTGCCGGTTTTACTGCAAAGCAGTATATGTCTAACCCCCAAGGTTTTCATTCCGGTGTCATCGATTTACTCGGCGCCGCTCCGGGGCTCCTCTTCACCACCGCTGACACCTCTTTCACAACTATTTTCCCCCTCGCCTCCACCGATTCCCCTTTGGCGAGTTGCGCAGTCGGCAGCTAACGGCGGTAGTGCGGTTATCAGATGATTGCAAAACATAAACAGAAGCACGGATGGGCGTAAAAAATACACTGAAAATTGCTACACTCCCTAATATGAAATTTGTGCGCAGCTCGAGCTGCAGTCTTCTCGGTCACGGAGCGGTTCTGCTGCGTCTTAGGAAGTGTTCGTGTGATCACCGAACGTCCGGCGGTGTGCGCTAGTCTGCTGCTACCTCGCAGTGCGCAGCTGCCGGCGGCCAGCATGTTGCAAATCGTGTTTGAACCTCCCGCGCAAATGTCACGTGGTTCAGATCAAAGTTACTTGATGTAGGAGTTGCGAAACTTCCCATAGGCTCCATGCATCAAAAAGTGGCCCCGCGATTGGTCCACTGTTTTGGATGTTGTTTTACAGTGGCGCCATCTGTTGGTGACAAAATAAACTGTACACCGTGGTTCGCCGCTCCACGAGCTGGCCGAAAAATGGTATTTGGTTGCTTACGTAAATTTCTTGTGCTGAAGAAGCCCAACGTGTTCAATCACACAAGTGTTTTATATCCATTCGAACCATGAGAAGAAAAAAATTGCGTGCGGGATGCGTTGTCACCTGCGCAGTGTCGTCTGCTGCGCGACATCTGCGGTCTTCCGGCGGCAAAAAAAGTTAAACACTCTCTTCGAAGCCTTGATGCAAGCTCGAAGGGATTATTTAGAGCCACTTGATCAGCTACATGATTAGTTTTGGCATACAGAGTGATGTAGGCCGAGCGATAACTGCAAATTCAGAATTCAGGTAGGACCTATGTCGCCCGGAATGTTCGCACAAGCGCCAACCCGTCGAGGCAGTTTCGCAGACGTAGAAACATTCTCCACAAAAAAAACGCAGTTAGGAAAGCAATGAATAACTTAAGGAAGTACAAAACTAATAAATTATGCACATTTAAAACAAAATTTCAGGTTAAATTGTCAGTTTGAATATTTAGTTTGTTTTTTGGATAGTGCGTGCGGTGGCCGCAGTGGCGCCACCATACGCACGATCCAAAGGGGTCCAGGTGCGGGCCGTTTTTTGAGGCGGAGTTTCGCAACTGCCTACATCGAAGAGCTCTGGTTCAGATTAGCTGAGAAAGGAACAGCGTCTGGGGAAAGTGTCAAGGGCAGGGCACTCCTTTGTGGCGACGCATGAGACATGTGTGAGGAAAAGGCAGTGAGAGAGATGTCGCCGTAGCCGCACGTGTCCCCCGCACGGGGCACCTTGAGCAATCTTGGTGACGGTACTGGCGATACCGCGGACCCCGAGCCCCCAAACATAAGCTGGATCCAACCGTGGCGATGTGTTTATAGGTGGAGGGTTAGAAACCACGAACGGTGGCCGTCGGAGCCCAGGTCAAGCTCCGGCGGATGGGCTCCCTGTCTGTCTACCAGGCAGGGAGCTCCGGGACCTCTTTGGCTACCAGGTTAAGGTCAAAGAAGAAAGTACCCCAGTCTCCCTGCTTTTATACTATGCTATATGGCATTTTCAAACCCCCCCCCCCCCCCCCCAAACGTGATCGGCCCCCGAAAAGGGGCCTCACCGAAGTTTCTTTTCCACCACTTCCTAACTTGAGTCCTCCGAAACCGAACAACTATCTTCGCTTCATCGTGATGGAATCTCTAGACCAATCAAAACCTCTTGCTTCACAGTCTGTATTTCTCATTTCAAAGTTTCTTGACGGTATTGTTGGAGGGTCGTATAAGGCCAAAAAACAACGAACCGGTGAAATTCTTGTCGAGGTCAGTAGCCAGGATCAGGCCAATAAACTTCTTGCTCAAACCAGCATCGCCGATCTGCCAATCCGAGTCACGCCCCACCGCAGCTTAAACAGCTCCCAGGGCGTGATTTCCGAGTATGACCTGCTAAATGAATCTGAAGCTGACCTGCTGGAGGGCCTTCGTAGTCAGGGCGTAACAGCGGTCAGGCGCATAACCATCCGCAGAGATGATAAACAAATACCGACAAAGCACCTCATCCTAACCTTTGACAAGTCCATCCTTCCAGAATTCATCAACGCAGGTTACATCCGATGTTCAGTCCGGCCGTACATACCGAACCCGCGGCGCTGTTTCAAGTGCCAACGGTTCGGGCACGGCACAAACTACCTGCGCAAAATGCGCCCAGCACGACCACCCGTCTGACAACTGTAACGTTCAACAACTTCTTTGCGTAAACTGCCAGGGCCCACATGCGGCCTACTCCAGAAAATGTGAAAAGTTCCAATTAGAAAAGAAAATCATTAACATCAAGGTCACTGAAAACATCACCTTCCCAGAGGCGCGGAAGAGGTTCGCCTCTTTCCCTCTGGGGAGGTACGCCGACGCAGCTCGCCGGGGGGTGGAGCGGCGTGTGGTTTCTGCGGGGACCCAGTACCGCGAGTCGGACTTGGTCCCGCCCCCGCCCCCCCCTGGGTTGCCTCTGGCAGCCCAACCCGCCTCCGCACCGCTCGCTGAGCCAGCAGCGGCTGTGGGGTCAACCACGTCTGGTGGAAGCGATGCTGCATCCTCCACTTCCACTCCAGCGTCCCAAGCCACAGGCGAGGGCGCAGAGGAGATGGACTTGGGGGAGCCAGCAGCAGCTCCCACCCCCACCGCACCGCCTGTGCCATCCGAGGCGTTCCTGAACCCCTCGGTGGTTGCGGGCAAGGAAAAGCGCGCCCCAAAGGGTTCGCGGTCCAAGGAGCCTGATCCCTCAGGCGCTCCGAGGACATCCGAGGATGAAATGGACGTCGGTCCGTTCTTGTCTGCGGTGCACCGCAAGGAACGCGTCCCGACGCCAAAGCCTCCCGACAAGCCAAAAAAGACGAGAGTCACAGCCCCGAAAGACGACACATAAACAACACAGTCCAGTAGCTCCGAACACTTCATAATGGGAAGAGAGAACATAGTACAATAGAACTGCAGAGGCCTTCTAAATAATCTTGACGACGTCTATGAGATTCTGCATGCTAATCAGCCAAGTGTAATGTGTGTTCAGGAAACACACCTGAATTCCAAGAACACAAATTTCTTGAATAGTTACCTGGTATACAGGAAAGACAGGGATGGCTGCACACACTCTTCTGGCGGTGTGGCCATAATCGTCCGGAAATCCTTAGCATGCCACCCTGTCACCTTGAACACTATCCTTGAGGCTGTAGCAATACGCTTAATAATATTTAATAGGTTGATAACGGTATGCTCCATATACATTCCTCCTGATGTTTCACTTACGAGCTCCGACTTCGAGGCGCTGCTTGACCAGCTGCCCGAACCATACATCCTTACAGGCGACCTTAATGCTCACAACTCTCTTTGGGGCTCTTCCAGAACGGATGCCCGAGGTCGCCTGATAGAAAAATTCCTTACATCTTCTGGAGCATGCCTTTTCAACAATAAACAGCCTACATACCATAACATAGGTCACAACACATACTCATGTCTTGACTTGGCTATTGGCTCCGCAGTTCTCTTTCCTCTTGTCGAGTGGGGAGTGGGAACTGACCCATATGGCAGTGACCACTTCCCCACCTCACTCACATACATAGGCAAAGGCCCAAGCAGTCCATCTTCCCATAATAGGTTCAATGAAGCACGAGCTAACTGGAATACATTTACAGAAACATCCAAACTACACCACTCATCCATAGGACACCTACACGTTGAAGAAGCTACCCAACTCCTCACGGCGCACATCCTCGACGCCGCCGAAAAGTCCATTCCCCACGCCTCTGGAGCCCCGCGCAACCAGCGGAGGCCGTGGTGGAATGAGGACTGTAGGCGGGCGCGAGAGGCCCAGAACAAGGCGTGGGGTATCCTTCGTCGGTACCCCACGTCGGGTAACCTCATTTTGTTCAAACGGGCCAAGGCGTTCGGCAAACGTGTGCGCCGTGAGGCAAAACGAGAGAGTTGGCGCACCTTCCTTACATCCATTAACTCATACACAGATGCACACAAGGTATGGACAAGAATACGCAAACTTAAAGGACAACATACACATAGCCTGCCCCTGGTCAGTACAACAGGGGACACACTCGAAGACCAGGCTAACACTCTTGCACAACACTTTCAACACGTTTCCAGCTCTGCACACTACACAAACACTTTCCTGAAACATAAAAATACTTGTGAAAAGAAGTCCCTACATGACAATAACAGGTCAAAATCTGGTTACAATTCTGAATTTGCACTCTATGAGTTGAGGGCTGCACTGAGCACGTGTAAACCTTCAGCTCCCGGCGCAGCTAAGATTACATACACCATGATACAACACCTACACCCGGACACTCTTGAAACACTCCTACACCTATTCAACAACATATGGATTTCGGGGCACATCCCAAAATCTTGGAGGGAGGCTATTGTAGTGGCGTTCTTGAAGCAGGGTAAGGACCCTTCTTCTCCCGCCAGTTATCGACCCATCGCCCTCACAAGCTGCCTGGGCAAGCTTCTCGAGAAGATGATCAACAGGAGACTTGTGTACTTCTTAGAGTTCAATGGTCTTCTCGAGAGCTACCAGGCCGGCTTCAGGGTGGGGCGATCCACAAACGACCAACTCGTCGCCCTTGAGTCGTATATCAAGGATGCGTTTGTCCATAAGCAGTTTTGTACTACGGTGTTTTTTGATCTCGAGAAAGCCTACGATACCGCTTGGCGATACGGGATACTTTGCGACCTAAAAGCCTTCGGTGTCTCGGGAAATATGTTTAATACACTTCGTAGCTACCTGGCGGAGCGAACCTTTCGTGTGAGAGTTGGCACTGCCCTTTCAAATGTTTTCCTGCAGGAAAACGGCGTGCCTCAAGGGCGTGAGCTGCGTGAGCTGCTCACGGCGTGAGCTGCACATTGTTCATTGTCAAGATGAACTCACTTCGAAAGGCGTTGCCACGAACCATTTCCTGTACAATATATGTAGATGATGTGCAAATATCTTTTAAATCATGCAATATGTCAATCTGCGAACGCCAATTCCAGCTTGGTGTCAACAAACTAGCAGGCTGGGCAGATCAGAACGGTTTTAAGCTGAACCCAGTCAAGAGCACTTGTGTTGTGTTTTCCAAAAGGCGTGGGATCAGGCCAGATCCAGACATCAAACTGAATGGTGCCTCGATTCCGGTCAAAAAAGAACACAAGTTCCTCGGTATAATTCTTGATGAAAAACTTTCCTTTATTTCTCATATGAAACAACGAAAACAAAAATGTCTTAAAACAATGAATATCCTGAAGGTTCTCTCCCATCATTCGTATGGTTCTGACAAAGAACTCCTACTACGGCTCTACACTGCTTTGGTTCGGTCTCGTTTGGACTATGGCAGTGTGGTATATGGGTCGGCGAGTAAAACAGCATTGCGAATGCTTGACCCAGTACTACACTTGGGGCTACGGCTTGCGTCGGGTGCTTTTCGCACTAGCCCTGTCGAGAGTCTATATGTTGAATGTAATAAGTGGAGCCTTGAGAACCAGCGAACGTACATGGACTTGCTTTATGCTTTTAAAATTTCATCTCAGAATAACCACCCTTTTTATCCTGTCCTTAACGATACATCCACATCTGTGCTGTTTGTAAATCGCCCGTCCATTACTCCGCCTTTTTTACTTCGAGCGAGAGAGCGAGCCTCGGATCTGAGTGCTTCGTTTTTAGACGTGTACAGGTCATCCTCTTTAAACATTTTACCGCCTTGGCAAGTTCGCCCTGTGTCCTGTGACCTTTCTTTTATAAAGCTTGACAAAAATCGGGTACCGCGAGCTGCAATACTTCAGCACTTTCTTCCTTTGCAGTTCAAATACCCACGTGCTGAATTCTACAGTGACGCTTCTAAAACCTCCACTATGGTGTCGTGCGCTGCTCATGGTCCAAATTTCAATGCAGCCAGAACCATGAGCGTGCACACAACAATTTTTTCAGCAGAGGCGTACGGAATTTTACTGATTGTACGACATATCCTTGAAAATCAAATTCCCAATTTTATCATCTACACAGATTCTTTGAGTGTTGTTCGCGCATTATCATCGCATAAACCCCCCAAAAACCACATAATTAATCTTGTATTCAACACTATCATGTCGGTGTATGCGGAGAAGCATCGGCTGCTCCTCTGCTGGGTCCCAGGACACGCTGGGATCGCTGGGAACGAGTTGGCGGACGAGAGGGCCGGTGCTGCTGCACTCAGGAACACTGTCGACATAACAAGCGTACCAAATACAGACCTCAAGCCTCACATAAAACAGCACCTGCGCAGAACATGGCAAACACACTGGGACGAACAGACAGACAACAAACTACACGTAATAAAGCCACACTTGGGACGGTACACAACTGACTCACACAACAGACACACAGAAGTCGCCTTGGCAAGGCTACGGATAGGGCACACCCATGCGACGCACTCGTATCTGCTGACGGGATCTCCTAGACCCCAGTGCGGCAGGTGCGGAGAGGCCCTATCCGTAGTGCACATACGAATCACATGCAAGGCACTTCACAGAACACGACACAAACACTTCAGAGAACTCTACAGACAACATATCCCCCTACATCCATCGTTTTTCCTAGGTGATGATGCCATTGTTTCCGTGAAACGTGTGTTTGAGTATTTGTCCGACGTCAAGTTTTTAAACCTCATTTCCTATCACGCATCATGAAATCTGGCCCTATACACCAGCCATGCTCATTGTCGTGTTGTGATTTTACTTTTGTTTTTGCTGATTTTACTTAGTGTTTAAGGTTGCACCCCTATCATCGACTATTGTTTTGGCGCTCTTTGCCCCAGTTGGCCTTGCGCCATAAACATCCAACGATCATCATCATCATCATCATCATCAGCCGCACGTGTCGTACGCCACTTCACCATTAGCTAGACGCTCCACTCCGTTTTCGCTCTTTCTTAGCTGCTGCGTTCGCTCACTCAGTTACGCGGACCACACACGCCGCTCCCGCGGCGTCCAGGTAACGGCTGCCAAAGGGCTGCCACCCTACAGCCACCGAAACCCGCCGTTGCCGTTTCCGCTCAAATTCACTTCTCCACGTAGCTGCGAATCAGTCCCGGTAGAAGAGAAACTTCCCCAGTAGGAGCACCGGCTTGAGCCTATGCTTCTTTTCCAGCTTGGAACGCCTTCCGAGCGACATTTTCGCCGGTGTTTTTCACCCCTACGTAAGCGCCATCAACCGGATCCCGTTTATGCGGGCACGGTTTGCGGGTAGAAAAAAAAGGGGGCGTGCAGCTAGGGCGGCGTGCAGGGTGGCGTGCAGCTAGGCTTGATGCCATTACCGATGAACAGCCGCTTGTGCTGGTGGGAGATTCAGATGTCGAAATTACATGGCTGAATGCGGTTAGTTGGCTGTCTTCTTTAATCGAGTTGTTCGGGTGTGGGTTGATGTGTTGCACAGACATCTTACACACACAATAAGATGCATACGTGGGGAAGGGAAACGGGCAACCACATGTTTGTACGCGAGAATAGAGCTCAAGGTCTTGCAGGTTTTAAATCTTTATGGGACGGATGCATGCCGTTCGTTTAGAGGACGAACAAGAATTGAAGCGTTGGCTCGAACAGAAGCGCGAATGGGTGCAAAAACAACGCAAATCTGCTGAAGCCGCCGTTACCACCTCAAGTTGAGCTCGTCGACTAGCGGTGAATCCCTCCCGGATGAACAGCAACTTGCCCGCTTGGTTCGAGGTGGAGATGGAGAGGTCGAGGGCCCGCTTGTAGACTTTGCGGAGGGTGACCTCCAGCGCGTTGACGTCGCATTTACGCAAGTGTAGGTAGGGCGCCAAACAGAGTATTCGGCTAGTCCCAAATGCATTCGCTATACGTAAAGCATCTTTGCATTTGTGACCCCCCCCCCACTTGTTGAACACCCTGCGGACCATACGGCCCGCTTGGTCCCCTACCTTGCGTAGTTTGTGAAGAGTAGTGTCAATGAGTTTGTTCCTGTGGATGAAGAGTCCCAACACTCTGATTTCATCCCTTTGCGGAATGGGGCCGCTAGAGAGGGCAAGGTCAATTTGGATGGTGCAGGGGAAGGGTGGCGAGCAATAGCGTACGCAGAATTTCGCTTCGCAGGGGGCCGGAACCCATGGAAAAAGTACAAAGAAACACAACGCGAAAAAAGACTAAAAATCAATAAAAATCTGCATTCATTGGGGGTGCAGTAAAGGCAATTTTGTAATAAATATTTTTTATTCTTAATGGCATTGCTATATGGCTGACCGGGTTGAGAGCAGTCGTTCAGTTTGCGCACGTTTGTAGGGTTGTTGCTTGTTAACCAACCATGTTTCAGTGGTCGTAATTGGACAGTAAGCCGAGTCAGTACCATTGTTGTCACATCCTCCTCCCCTTGCGAACCCAGAGATTTCGCGATGGTTCGCCGCCCCCTGCCCCCCGCCCCCTTTGCGGACGCCAGAGGTGGCGAGGGATGAAGCCATCATATGGTTTCAAAGTAGCCGGAAATGCCCGAAAAAATGTCGAACATTTTGATGCACGGATGGATGGTGCGTGCTTTTCGATGAAACGGGCCTCTCCGATTCGATAAAACGGTGTTCGACATAACGGCTTCGATGAAACGGGCATGCCTTCGATGAAATGGCGTTCGATAAAACAGCGTTCGATGAACTGTCCCGGATCCCTTTTATTAACGTGCTGGTTTCTTTTAATAAATGCTGCATTCAAGCTGCATTTTGTGCTGTGTTGGGTTGTTTGTGCTTCGTTCTCTTTTTAGCATTGTGTGTGATTACTGTTTTGAATTTGCTGCTTTTTTTTCTTTCTCAAACCCCCCCAGGAATGGGCGATGTAGGTATTTGTAATAAATAAATAAACTTGTTACTGCGGCATCGTCGTTTCCGACAGCGCGCTGAAAGCACAGCACAACTGATGTAACAGGCCCTACCGTAGAGCCATGAGCGTTTGATATTTAGTTTCTGTATTTTTGTTATTACCTGTAACCTGCATAAACGCCGCTGGATCTTTCCTTGTAAAAACAGCTCACAAAATTATAATTTGCTCGCATTATTCGCACTTAACCCGACAGAATTGCGCAAGTGTCAATAACAAAACGCTGTGCTCGGTTGCGTCTACCGAGCTCTGCTTTGCGCCAAATAAATATTCGTAAAGTGTGCTTCAACAATTTTACGAGCATGTATGGAAGTGCAGCATCCTTTATAGAACCTGTAGTGCCAAAAAGCGTTCACGCAGTGCGGTTGGCTGGGGACGCAATTCGGTTGCAGGCACAATCCCTCGAAGCTCAGCATATAATCTGTGGGCTCCCTGATGCCACAAAACAGTGTGTGACTGGCATTACAAACTGCTTCGCCTTCGACAAAGCACCTTCGTGTCTCATCGGCAACGGAAAAGATGGTCGGAAAAGACACTAATGGGCCCGGATCGGCTTTTCCCTCCAGACACGCGCGCTTACGCGACGTCCCGATCATCGTCCCGTCCTCCATTTTGGATACCCTGTCGCCACCTATATTCGCTGGGAAGTGGGAATAGGTTTCTGGACCGTACTCGTGGATGGCATGTCCGTTGTGCTGGTGTGAGGTTTAAACGCGGCCGTTGAACAGCCCAATGGGTCCTGTCCGGAGTCCTTAGTAGTAGAGAGAATTGGGTTTGTGTGTTAGGCTATGTTCAGACTACCTACGCAAAAGCCGTATCGCGATATATGGACATAACAAAATGGTAAGTCACGCAGTTCGGTTGGCTGAGACGTGAAATGACGTCATTCTTTAAAGTTATTACGACAGTTGCAGCAGCAGTCTGAACCCAGCCTTAGGCTATATTCAGAATACCGACGTAACAGCCATATTGTGCGCTATGGATGTAAATAATGGCCTTTCACGCAGTTCGGTTGGCTGAGACGTCAAATGACGTCATTATTTAAAGATATTACGACAGTTGCGACAACAGCCTGAACCCAGCCTTGCACAAAGAGTAAGATGCTTACGACGCGGGAGGGACACAGGCAGTTTTATGTTTATCTGCAAGAACAAAGCTTGGATCCTTCAGAGGTTCATTCAGCTAATTGGCTAGGAAGTATGCTCAATCGCAAATTACGAAAAAACGTGTTTTCTTTCGTGCACTCCGTGCACTGTGTCAAGCTTTGCTGGTTATCCTTCTTCGCAGAGTGGAAGGGCGCTATTTTTTTTTTTTGCGTCTGTCGGCCCCTTTGTTGACAGTTCCCGTCTTGTTCTGCCGACGCCTCGCGCGTCGCTGTTCTCCCTCCTACTTCTTCGTCGAAGACTTCAGTGGAATTTCCCCTCCCTGCACTTGCACATATTATTCATGGCCCTGGTATTAAGTAGAGTTTTCTATCTCTTGCTGTAATGTCGGTCGCTCGGGAGGGCCCTGACTCGCCGCCAGCATGGCGGCCTCTGTCTAGTCTTCGCTCGTTAGGCTTAACGCTGCGTCGTCTAGCACTGACCGAAAATGTCGAAGTCCGCAAAATTTCACTTGGCATCCGCTGATGCCGCTTAACTTCACGAGCACGCTATGTGAATGACCTAATTACCCCTTCTTAACGAACCCTTAATTGCGGAACCGATGTGAGATACATCCGCTCACTTGGATTTTTGCAGCGTCCCTTTGGTCGCTGAAATTCCTCGGCGAACGGCCAGACGCGAAATTGCAACTCGTGGATGCACGGAGTACTGTCTCCAACGTGACGCCGAACGGCAGCCGAGAACTCTCGAAGACCGTTCTTTGGAGAACGCTCCCAATACTTACAGTCAACCCAGCGTCGCGGCTCGAACAATGCACGAGCATTCTCCGCTCCTGTCGGGGCTAGCGAAGTGCTTCCTTTAGACTATAAATTCCGGGCGGAGATATCCAATTAGCTCTATTAACTCATTTTATAAAGGGAGCAAGAAAATTCGCTACCTATGAACCTTTACAGCCTCCATGAAGTTGAGTGTGACCCCCTAGTATACAGGCACCTTGCCCGGACTGAGGCCCCTGAATACGTAAGCACTTCGCCCCGGACTGAGGCCGTTGTGGGCGCAGCCCTTTTCTTCATCACGGTGTCTATAGCGTACGCCAGGGCATACCGAACTCGCGATTTTTAAACCTGTTATCACCCACTGAGTGCAGAGTACCGCGGCAATGGTCCATGGGACTGGCACCGAGGGAAGGCGTAAAGAAAGAATGCCGTGATGAATGCTGCTGTCCTCCTTGCCTCTTTTATGAAATACAACTTGATTGGTGGCTACAATATGAGCGACTAACGCCTTGCCACCTGCACCGATTTAACTGCTCGTTCGTCTTGGCTTTTGTTACGTTACCCCCGATGCCTTTTTTTGTGTCGGCGCCCGCGGCTTAACTCGTGATGATCATGGCTGTTGGTATCTCGGGCAGGGTGCCGACACTTACGTAAATTGAATGTTACGGAGTCCCTGAGGAGCATGAAATCTTTCACAAAAGAAATGACGCCCCCAACCACCATGATATAAAGAATGTCCCTGCTGCTTGGGCAGCAAACATCAGCGTAGGATGCTGACGAAGTAAGTTGTTCGGAAAATATCTTAGTGCTAACAGACGAAGACGTTGGAGGAGGAACCATATCCCAGTGCGCTAATTTTGAACTGTGACAAAGCGAATACAATGTGAAGTTAGCTCTTTCTGATGTCGTCTCCCTCTCACGTCCACGTGTATTAGCACCGCCTTGTTTTCAAAAGTTCTAATTCCACATGGCCAAAAAATCTGCTCGTCAAGAAACGATGAGGGTTAAATCTCCGCTCCAACCTTCAGATGCGTGAAGGATATCATATAGACACAATCAGCCGATGCACATTGGTTTTCCGTACAGCCAAACATTGCCGGACGTGCGACATCACGCCACGTCATTGTCCATTACTGACGCGTATTGTAATGATGCTCTAATAAAGTTCAGGCAAAAAAATATAGCTGAGGTTGAGAGCTCTTAAACTCTTCCACTGAGCGGTGCACCTCATTCAAATGAAAGTGAGCTTCGGGTGCGTTTGTTTAGCGTGTAAATCCTGTAACAGGCGATGTTCGTAAATAGCTCAGTTACGCTAGCAAGCTGATCAAATTCCACTTGCTAAGACGCCAGGCGCTGACGAGCTTCCATATGAACTTTATAAGATATGTAATTTCCTGTTTTACTGAAATGAAATTCCCTTCCGCGATATATGAGAGCCAAAAGGAGCACATATTCACCACGGAACCCTCATGCGTTTTTCCAGAGCGCTATAAAGGCACGGCGAGAGATTTTGACTTCTCCGTACAGTTTATTTTTGACCAGCAAGTTTGCCAACATTATGCATGTCCGCGTACATTTATTTTGAGGATACTCTGTGATCATTCCTGCCCCACGTTTTTTAACCGACGATATGAGACCATACTCTATCAGTTGGAGACTGGCTTGGGTGAAAAGAGCATAATTAAGGCGAAGGACGATAAAAAGCTTCGCAGATGAGAGGTTCCCTGAGATGCCCCTTTCTGTCCTTCGTTACAAATGGCGTTCTGTGTACAAAATATATTTTAAAAAACCGTATACATTGTCGTCACGCCGTTTACTGGTGCTGACCACAATGTGGACCAGCTCTAGCCACGCTTTCTAGCTGTCCTGCTTGCCGGCCATTGAGCCCATTTTAACAGCGGAGCCGTTTAAGCTTCAACTTGGTCCGGTAGCGCTATAAAAAAAAAATGCCAAGGAAACACTGCACCGCCTGTAAAGGGGGTACCAGCGCAAATAGGGTATTGTATTTGTAACAGTTGAGTTGGCTTCCGCGCCTGCTTCTGCGTGAGCACCAGGGGCATATGCGTTTGCACACGCCTTACTATAGCACTTTAAAGGTGATAGTCGTTCTTGGGCTACTAAAACACAAAAGATGCTGCAGCTTCCAGTGGTGGACCAAGGCTGGAGAAACAGCGAAACAGGAGTTCGACCTAGCTTGTTCCCCCCTGGGATCTGCTGCCAGCGTGGGGGGCCGACCGATACGGCTCTGTCAAATCCGGCCAAACTTGGCCTCACACCTCAACACTTAGCCCAGCCTGGCAACAACATCGCAAGTCCTAACAAAACTAATCAAAGCCTAGCAAAACCTAGAAAAACGTAGCAAAACTTAAAGAAGCTTGGTTGATCTCAGCTCTGGTGTTTCTCCAGCCTTTAACCACTAGTCCAAGCTGCGCCATTTTTTTCAGGAACTCTCGTTGATGAGAGAACTAGGTAGTGCTTCCTTCGAATAGCAAAGTCGTTGGACTAGCCGTTGACGACACTCTTTCAATGACCTTGCGTTATTTGAATATCGTTCGCCCTGATGTCTAATGTCTAATTCGTCCAATGTCTCCCTGCCTCACACGTTGTTAGAAACACACTAAAGCGCTGGTTCGTTGTAGCCTTATTTAGTCGTAAGATTCTTTACCGATGGCCACAACGTCGTAATACTGCAAGACGTGTGATTACACATAGTATCTACACTGGGATGCTCTTTAAGGAGATATGACAGGTTAGTGCTAAAGTATCTGATTTTGCAAGTTAGGGGGAAGATGAACAGTGACATCTAGTGGGCATTACAAGGCTTACCGACGTTTTCAAGCTTAAATGTGGAGTTTTAACAAGCCAAAGCACCACGAAAATCAAGAGGGAAGATTGAGAGACTAGAAGATCAGCTGCAGCAAGGAGCTGCTGAATGATTTAGGCCTGCGTTTCTTCAAAGACAAGGATTTAATTTTGTTCTTCCCTTTTGTTACAACAGCAGCCATTGTAGTTTTGGATTCAAGGTGCGAGCTTGTGCGAGCAGCGTAACGTCGTAGCCGCTGAGACGTAACGCTGGGTGGTAAGACGGTTTTTTGTCTGTAGTCATCAGCGGGCGCGTTACAGTTTAGCGGGCGATACATTAGCGGGCGCGTTACAGCGCGTTACAGTTGCTAAATCTCTGCAGAAAACGGGAACACTGTCACACTGACTGGCGTGCTGGAGGCAGCCGAATTCACGCTTAGGGGAATCATCTAACAAGTTGCTCAGTTATACCAGAGTCATTCAATACTTTACTGGTCACGAAACTGCTCCGTAACTCAATGGGAGAGCTTCATATGCTGCGTTTGGCCGCCGCGCGGTGGCGCCACCCTCTCACTGAGGTCACTCCTCGGCGGCGTGGCGCTGGCTCGAACGGCGGAGCCGCGGCGAGTTGTGTTTGTTTTGTGCGGGAAAAAAATGTAACGTGCATATTGCACTCTTGTGATGCGACTTAAGTAGTGCAACGACGATGCCGAACATGTGTTGCGTCCCGGGATGTCGTTCCTTGTACAACGATACCACAGAAAATGTTTCCTTGTTCTGTTGACCGAGCGACGGGCAGCTGCGTGAAAATAGCAGGCGCGCCAATCCAAGGCAAGAAAGGGAGATTTCAGCTTCGATTATAAGTGTGCGACAGTGTGTGGAAATGCACTGTATGTGAGAATGGAAAAAGCAATGTACCATTTTGAGAGCATCGTGGACCTAGAATTGTACAAGGCTAACTTAAAGCCGGATTTTCGTCATATCAGTCAGGTTGTAGCGGTGCTCCATTCCCTGTTTGCAAACTTGTATTACCTTGCGCTCAGGCTCGCCTGTAAAAAACCTTTGGGACGTCCTTGTGCTTTTACTTTTCATATTTCCGCGAATTATCCCTTAGGGTTCGTTTTGTTTGTTTGTAACCGCGTATGTCCGATTCCGGTTTCTTATCTGGCGTTTCAACCGGAGCGCCCATTTTCTCTGTTTGTCGTAAGTCCCGCCAGGCAATATTGTTTGATATGGAAAGGGTGCCACCTTGTCGCTAACTTGATTTTTTGTTTCTTCGACAATGTTCTCGATCCCATTTCCATGGATCTGAAATTAATAACGTTCCGAGCGTAATGCATGCATAGCAAACGCCGCGCAACTCACTTTATCGACGTTCATCTGTGCACGTGAGCCCTCATTCATACAGCCGTCACCTTCTCCGTCACGGCACCGTCACGTCAACAAAAGGCGACGTTGTCGGAACGGAAAAGTGTTCAGACTGGATCTACACGGGAGCTTTCCGTCAGATTACAAAGTCGTCTGCCTAGTGATCAGTTTAGCCTAGACTTGAGCGTTTTTAATCTAAAAAGTAAAGAAAATGGTTTGGGCTCACTTTTCGCGAAATTTAGTCGTAAAAATTTGTTTTCTGATTAGCTGGTTTAGCGCGGGGCATGGTCCCGTCACGTTGACGTGACGGAAACGTAGAGCTCGGCCTCCCGTCACCGTCGCACCGTTTACAGCGAGAAATCGGTCCAAAAACGGCGCCCATGACGGAAGACGGTGACGTGACGGGGTAAAAAACGGCTGTGGGAATGAGGGCTCACACTGCATACTGCTTCTTCGACGTTTGTGTTTCATTCTAGTCTTTTGTAGTGCAGTAGATCGCTTGTTTGCTGCGTTCAGAAAAGCTTTGCTTCGTTCTTGGCTACGTGGAAATATTCTGTTTTCTCCGTGTGCTGCACATCGCAGCACGAAAAAAAATAAATTTTTGTACGCTGGACCACGCTCTTTTGTCTCCCTTCGTAACATTGAAATTTTTTGTTGCGTGTGATAAAATCTGTTCTATTGTTCTTTTTTCGCTTCCTGTTTTTTCAAGTATTGCAAAGCGTGGATGCAGAAAGACACATGGTGCAACATATATCTCTTCGTGTTTTGATCCTTCGCGTTTCTGCAGCGTTTTTAGATATTCTCAAGTATGTAACAACTCATCGAAACGACAGTACTATTGGGCTATCTCTTTTAGCGTTCTGCGCATTCCAGAGCAATCAACGGATTCATTAGGCGTAGTCTGAACGATGCGTACTTGGTTTCTTTCAGTTTTTTTTATTGTATTATCGATAGGCCAGCAGCATTCCGTGACTATACAGCTACCGTATATGTGGTAATTACACCTTTGCTTTACGAAAAGAAGCAATATAGATTTAAAAATCCGTAAACACGACGGCGCAGCGCTTGTACCAGAGCACACAGAAGCCGTTGCCGTTCGCGGCCGAAATCAACGGTAATTTACTTCGAAAAATAAAACCCCATCGAAGGAAGGTGATATACACAATGACTGGACTATTCATCACTAACTGCTACGAAAAAAAAAAAAACACGCCTAATCAGCGCGCAGACACCAAAAGCAGCAAGCGTTTGCACGCCAAGAGCTGGCAAAAACGCCGCACGCGCGGCGTCTGGATGACCTTCGTGCGGCGGTGCCGCCTGTAACGGCGCGCGCGGTCCCTATATGAAACGAGCGCCGAAGTTTTGTGACCAGTAAAACATTGAAAGACTCTGGTTATACCTTTGGTGGTTATTCGAGAGTTCTTCAGAATAGAAGAGGAGAGGTTGGAGATCTTGCTTTATTTTAAGTGCTATCTAACATGAGACAACACTGCTTCATTCATTTAATAGACGACATTTTCGCGACCATTCAATTATATCCCTGAAGTCTGATAAACCACTCTACGTTGGTCATATTTGCGTCACTGTGAGGGTCACCCGCCGCGGTAGGTGGATCTGTGGCTAAGGCATTGTGCTGCTAGAGCCCAAGGACGCGACGGCAGTTTTCCTAATGGAGGCAAAAAGAGAAAACGTCCGTGTGTTCGAGATTTAGGTGCAAGTTAAATATCCCCAGGTGGTCAAAATTAATCCGGAGCCCTTTACTACGGCGCTCCTCATCGCCTGTGCATCCTCGGCGCATTAAACCCATCAATCAATCAATCAATCAATCAATCAATCAATCAATCAATCAATCAATCAATCAATCAATCAATCAATCAATCAATCAATCAATCAATCAATCAATCAATCAATACACCTGTCTAACTGGGAACTCTCAGACCTTGGACGCTTTCTGGTGGCAATCGGAAGACCTCTAAGCAACTCAAAAAGAAAAAGCCACTTATGGCTTCTTTGCAAAATAAAGGGGCAGTGTACTAACAGGATTTCCGGTTAACCTTGAGCTCGAAGGCAAGAGATCTGACAGGCGAATGAGTGTTCGAGGAAGTTCAGGAGTTGACTCAATACTACTAAAGTACAGGTATAACACGCCCGGCAATCCGAAGAAGAGACCCGGTGTGGCCTGTAGCTGTTTTGTAATGCAGTCGCCGCCACTTTCTAGGCACCGGCGGGTTGTTTTGACATGTCCGGCCTGTTGGTCGTTTAGAGAAGAGGCCGCAGGTAACAAAGCTGTCGAGGCACGAACCGGCTTTGCTTCCGATACGAACAGTGACGGCTCCAAGGCTCATGTCGGCTTAGAAACGAGAACGCAATGATGTGCTAATTTATAGCAAAGGCTTTGCATCACAAGTGTCGGCCGCAAGAAACGAGCATGTGAAGGAATGAAGTGTTTAGAAGATGAAAACAATTTTTCGTTGCTTTACTGAACAACAGCACCGCTAGCACGAAAAAAACAAGTTGCTTTTACAATTCAGTTTTATTACACCACCACATGCGCGTGTGCCTTGTGGTACTTTCATAGCAGCGAGAATAACTTGCCACTAAATTATAGCCTCTGCCCCAGCATTCTTTTACTTATGAACGGATACAGGCTTCGCACTCACACTGAAAAGCTTTACTGCAAAATGTGCAGAGTTATACAAGCCACCCTACATGAATTCACGTTTTTTTTCAGAAGTAGTCGGGCCAGTGGGGTAACGTTGTCGAGAGAGCGCAGCCGCCGTGATGGTGGAGACTAGCGGAGTCTGCCTCCAGCGAGGAAAGCCCGTACAAGCCCAGTGCCTGTCTGCTTGGCTGGCCAGGTGAGCCTCCGTTCGAAACGAACGGAGATTGCCTCAACCACTGCCTCCCACCAGTTTCGTAAATGTTGCGCCTGGGATGGTAGTTGAGGGGCTGTCCTGCAGTGGAGCCATCCCGCAGAACCACTTGGAACGATCTGTGCGGGCGCTTCTCGTGAATCAGGGACTGCGAGGGACTCCATGAGCTTCGCAGGGGTGCGTCGCCCAGCACTGAGGACGAGCTCGTTCGTGCAGGTGATGAGGCTGGAAAAGCAGAAAAGGAAATCACGAACAGAGAGCCGTGCATCAGGATTCCCTGCGCTGACGCGGCAAAGGCAATCATAACGTGGCACGTGTCGTCCCCAGCTTTTCAATTACTCTGAAGTCAACACAAGCCCTTTGTATCCACCCTTTCCAGAACAAAAGGTTCTAGTATAAAACAAATGCTGCTTTCTAATCATCATCATCACCACCACCACCACCATCATCATCATCATCCTCAGGCCCACTACAGGATGAAGACCTCTACCATTGACCTCCAATCGCTCATGCCTTGCGCTGCTCGAGTCGACTGTTTACCGGCGAATTTCTTTATTTCATCCCTCCATCAGGTAAATAGCCTTCCCAATATTCTAGACTTATCTCTTGGTATCCAAACTGTTACCCTAATTGTCCACCGGTTGTCGGCTGCTCTCATTACAGGGGCAGCCCAAGTCCATTTCTTATTGTTTAATTAAACTATAATATCTTCTACTCTAGTTTGCTCTCTGATCCAGGTAGCTTGTTTCCTGTCCCTGAGTGTTACTGATAACATTATTCGTACCACGGCTCATTGAGCGGACCTAATTTTGCTTTGTAGTCGTTTAGTATGTCGCCAAGTTTTATTTCTGTATGTCATCATCGGAGGTGTGCACAGGTTGTAGAGGTTTTTTTTCGATGATAGAGGTAGCTATTATATGGGAGTGCTTGCCGAGTGCTGCCCAACCCATACCTATTCTGCGCGGGATTTCTTTCCTGTGGTTTGGGCCAGAACTAACGATCTGCCCGAGGTGTTATATTATTTTGCTTCTTCTAGCGTTTCGTTTCCCAAGCTGAAGAGGGCGCTTTTCGCATGCTTAATCCGCATTATTTAAATTTATTCATATTTATTTTTGGCCCCACGCCATTCTTTCTGATTGTAGTTCCTCAAGCATTGTTTGCAGGTGTTCTGCAGTCTCGTCCAGCAAGAATATGTCGTCCGCAAGCCTCAAATGGCTCAACCACTCCCTGTTTATCCTTAATCATGTGTTTTCCCAATCAAGCTCTCTAAATACCCGTCCAGACATGCTGTGAAAAGTTTTGGCGAGATGGTATCTACCTGTCTCACTCCATTCCAGTTGAGAATTTATCGCTTTGCTTGTGGAGGGTTATCCTGCCTGTGCATTTGTTGTATATGTCATCTGGAAGTCTTATGCAGGTCTTCTCTATTCCCTGGTCTTTTAGTGCTTCTAGCACGGAGGTGATGAGTACGGAATAAAACGCTTTCTTATAATATCTAAATACTATGTGAATGGGTTTAGTGTACTCTGCAGAATTTTCTATCGCTTGGCTGACGAGAAGGATGTGATCCATGGTTAAATACCCTTTCCTAAACCCTGCCTGCTCTCGTGGTTGCAGGGAATCCAGGCTGTCACTTCTGCGGGTTAATGTAACTTCGGTAAAGAGCTTGTAAAAAACTGAGAGTAGGCTGATGAGTCGGTAAATCTTGAGGTCCTTGGTATCTCCCTTCTTATGAAACAGAATAATGTTGGCGGTTTTTCAGGTTACGCGCACTTTATGAATCTTTAAGCTTTACGAAAGTAGCACAGCACTTTTTTCCAGCACAATATATTCTCCCTCCTTCAAAAGATCCACGGTTATGCGGTCATCACCTGCACCTTTCCCTTTTTTTCATCCTTTATACTTCCTCTTTAGTTACTAGTGGGACATAGTAAGTTGTGCTGCAGTCAGTAGTTTTCCCTGTTCTAACATCACTGGCATACAGCCTTGTGTAGAATCGTTCTGGTACCTGTATTATCTCGTCCAGGCTGTGCGTAATGTTACCCTGCTCGTCTCTGAGTGCGTACATGCTGTCTTTGCCGATGGCTAGCTTCCCCTTAGTTGCTTTGAAGCTTCCTCCCGTTTGCAGCGTTTCCTGGATCACTGCCATGTTATCTGCACGAATGTCGTTTGTTTTACTTCTGTTAATCAGTTTACACAGCTCAGCTAATTCAATCTCATCCGCCGTACTTGGCAATTTCATCTTCTTGCGTTTCGCAATTAGTTCCTTCGTTTACTTAGTTTTTCAGTTTGTTGCCTACATACTGCTCCCACAGCTGCTGCTGATTATATGGTTGCCATTTTTAGGTTGTCATTTCCCGTGTCTACGCTGACCTCGTTCTGCTAATTTGGAAGCACGAATTTGTTTTAAAGAGTTATCTTAAATCCCGGGTAATCTGGCTCTGACTGGCTCCACGGGGGTTCATAGTTTTCACGAGCTCCCTTCTTTCTCTTCAGAGATTCAGGCTACTTTGCACCTAACTACCCTCTCATTGCTGCTCCGAATCTTGCTTAGCACCTCTACGTCTAGCAAAGTACTTGGTTTGTCACTTAAAATGAAGTCAATTTCGTTGTTTGATGTACCATCGAGATTTTTCTATGTCTATTTCATATTCTTTCGTTTGTAGAAGAATGAGTTCCTCAACCTCAGGTCATTTCTCTCTGAAAATCCCACGAGTGTATCTCCTGGACAGTTGCGATAGCCTATTTTAAAGTTTCCCACTAACCTTTCTTCCATTCTGTTCTTAGCAAACTATGCGTTAAAGTCTCCCAAAACTATCGGGAACTGTGTTGTCGCCTTCTTCTTTGATGATTCGACGTCCTCGTAGAAGCTGGTTTCATCTTCATAGTTGGTTGTTGGCGAATAGGCCTCTACTATCTTTAATCTGTATAGCTTGTTTAGCTTGATCCCAACAGCAGCGACTCTCTCGCTAATGCTAAAAAACTCCTCCACGTTTCCTGCTACTTCTATGTAGACTAAGAATCCCAACCCTTGTTCTTTGGTCTCTTGGGTTTCACTGTGATACAGAATATGTCCGCTAGTGAGCTCCATGAAACATTCTGTCCTGATAGCTTCGCTTAACCCTATAATATCCCGCTTAACGTCAGAGAGCTCATCTAGTAGTATAACTAACTTCTCTCGTTAGACAGCGAAGCTTTCTGTGCGGTTTAAAACCACAGCAGAAAGATTACGTGTAACTGACGCGTTAGTTGACAGATCTATAAATGCATATACTTTTAATGGTGAGGAAGACACAGTACAAATCTTGGTGAAAATAAGCCAAAAGAAAGGCCCGTAAGTAGACATGTAATTAAAGAGCTTTGGGTGCAGATCATGGAAAACACACATTCGTTTAAACTGACGCATCCTGTCAGTCATCTATTCATACACGCTGTGACCAATGTGCGCATATGCCACTGTTTCGCAGATATAAAGGTTGGAAAGTTCGGTCATATGAGGTATAAAACTACTAAGTGAAAATGCCACCAGGCGGGTCGCCAGGACATCTAAAGGGCAACAAGCTCACCTGGTACGGCATGCTTTAAATGTCCTTTAAAGTGTTCGCTACAGATTTTCCCCCAAATAAATTTGCTTCTCTGCAGTAGACACAGCAATGTTCCGTTTTCTCAAGGCGCGGAATAGTTCTCCCTGTATGCACTAGTTCCGATGAATCATACGGAATTGTTTTCGTGCGCCGTTACGAATAAAATCGCTGCTGGTAGCATCGCTCTCTTCGCTGACCTGAATAGTTCTCCCTGTATGCACTAGTTCCGATGAATCATACGGAATTGTTTTCGTGCGCCGTTACGAATAAAATCGCTGCTGGTAGCATCGCTCTCTTCGCTGACCTTCAGCGCTGGTAGCATGAATGGTGAACGCAGGCTCTTCATTCCCAAGGCTATCTCGACGACAAAGTATATGCTCTTCTGCCTGACATCTTGGCACCTAACGTAAATGTCGTCCTCAACTGTTTTCCAAATGTGAAGTACTCGCAAAACTATAAATTTGTTGTAATTACGAGCTGCTGTAGTCCCCCAAAACAAAACCTGCTATTTAACTTCGAGTTTACTTTAAATTAAGCATGTTGGAGCCCTCACGTTTATTTACGGGGTTGAAGATAATGTACTTTGTGGTGCTAGTGTTGAGTCTCAGTTGGATTTGTGTACCCAGTTGACACTTTGGAAAATCATACGAAGCCATCTCTGGAACACCGTGACATCTACCAAAGCATTCCTTGTGTATAACCATTGAAGGAAGTATCTACACCACGGATAAAGGAATGAAGGCTGAAGCGACGTGACCCAAACGATGCCTGTCCGTGTTACCTCCCTTCATCCGCCGTTCCTTTTTAGACGAGTACCACCTAGTCCAAACTTCCACGTGTACGACGATTAATACCGCTGTCACAGGAGCACTTTCAATCCGGACTGAAGAGAAGCGCGATGGATTTTTCCAGCGCGCTTCGAGAAGTTGCACCGGTTGCACTCAGGTACGCCAGACGGCGCCAGGAGTGTACTTCGCGGCCGGCGTATGGTAACTTTTCGCGGTCGTAGGGATACGTAACTATATAAATGACACGGCACGCTTATTTGGGTAAAGTTATTTCATACAATTTGTGGTGTTAGTTAAAGTTATCAACTTCTCTGCCATTACTCAGCGGGGACAAGAGTTTCTCCGCTTCCGTCTGATCGCACTTGTAAACCTCAGTCGCGCTTGGGGGAAGCAGGATTCAGTTCGAACGAGACCTGGCGCGATCGCAATGGAAACTGACGTGTAGCAACGCCCGACGCGGATTGCGCTCGATCCTGATCGACTCAATTGCAATTGAAAGTTTCCTTGTGACCAGGGTATAAAGAAAAAAAAAACGAACATTCCAGGTGTGCCATCGACTTTAGATGTAATTTTCAGCGACGGAATAGAAAATGAGGCACTCAATAAACTTTCGATAGAAATTTATTGGGCAACCACATATTGAGACTGAGTCCTGAAGGTGGGAAGTGGCCGTGAATTTTTCTATGAACTGTAGCAATTTACGTCAAATTTTCCGCTCGTAAAATTAGGTTAGCTCCTGCCTTTGCCCGAATAAGGAAGCTGCGAGTGCACAAAGTACTCGCTTGGCACATCATCGGGATGCGCTACGGAATGCGTTGCCGGGACCCGGTGGGATTCCACGTTAGTATACCCTGCGTTAAGGAAAACGGTGTCACGTCGGTTTCAAGGACTCTAGAGCGCAGTTAATGCAGTTAATGCCTCGCAAAGCAGCATGACTGCGAGGCATTACCAACTAGCTCTAACTCGCACGTTGTTAAGTATAAACATGACACGGGATGTGAGAGACGGGGGGAAATAGAAAAAAAAACGGGGCCAGGAACTTCTGAAAGGTCTAGTTGCAAAAATGAAATGTGGTTACTTGAGGCAACAGAAAACGGCGCAATATACTCGGCGCCGCATCATGACGTGGAAAATTCTGATTTGAAACGCTGTAGCTGATACTGCAGGCGATACTGAATGATGCGAGTGGGCATATGAATCGAAAGCTCAGGGTGTTGGTGGCGTCTGGTTGCTTCTTCATGGAGATAGCTTCCCAATCTATTGAAGAAGATACGACAAAAAGAACTGTTCCGATACCACACAACCCAGTGACAAAGAACTCCCGCATTAAAGTAAATCATTATTTCAAAGTCATCCCCCGGGGGCCACGGCACTGATGTGAATAGCCTGGTCCCACGAGCGGCTGAAAACGTTACCATCGCTCAGAAAAAAATTCGGGTGAGTCAAGCCAAATACATGGTGAATACAAAGCAGTGGTCGCCAGGAGTGAGACATTCTGATCGAGATGGTGCAGGTAGAACAGCCTACGTCCTAGGCAATTTCAAGCACTTACCCCCGAATTCATACATGTATCTTCTAAACTTAAACCGAGCTTAGCATGCCGCCGTCAAAGTCGGCTTCCCTCATTTCATAGACCCAAAGCGTTCTTTAATCGTACTTCAACCGTACTTCGACTGACCTTTGTCGCCGGAATTTCAAGTCTGCTTCGCAGCTAGCTTGAAGGCAACTTCGTTATTCCAACATGGCGGTTTGGCACCGGCAGCGGCAGCGGTGTGACGTTGCGCGACGGTTCGCCGGGTTCGAGGCAGTCTGTCGTGACACTGATCTTGTTAAATCTCCCGCTGGCTATGCGCCAGTCATCAGCATCATCATGTAGATTTCCCGTGTCAGTAAAGTTGCCGTCCCCGCTAAGGGCAGCCATGGCGCAGGTCTCGCTTCTCTCGTTCTTCCGTTCATATTTCTGGTGCCGCTAAACCCGGGAGGATGACCGCACACGACGAAGGAGACCACCGACATCCCCTCCGGCTTGAGGTACCCAGAACCCCGTTCCGTTGACTGCTGTTTCTGCTATCACCCCGCCCTCAGCCGGAGGTCGGCATGGCTGGCCCAGACCGTACAGTGACGACGGACAGTAAGTGTCGAATAGATAAGCTGCGCCGGCAGCAACGCATCTTTCGCGTAGCTACTGAAAGACTGCTCAAGGCAGCGAATGAGCTTCTGGAAGCCCCGTCTCCATCTCCGCACGACTTGCAAGCGACCATTGATCTGCTTCAGAGCAAAGATGCTACAATTTACGAGATAGACCAGGCAATTATCAATATTCTTGACCATGAGGAAGTCGAGCGCGAATACTTCGAGGCCTTGGCGTACCGAGGAAGTATATGCCGCGCCCTCATCCGGCTCCGCAATGCCTTGAAGGTCTCAAAGGCATCCGGCATGATAGGCACCACCAACGCCACTCCTAGCAGGCCAAATTTCCCTCGACCACTGACCATTGTGGCCAACAGCGTTCTCCCGACAACCCATCGAGGTGACTCTCTCGTCCGCTCACGGGCAGTGACCTTGCCAATTGTAGTGCAAAAGGTCAAGGATGCAACATTTAACGCTGAGACACGTGAATGGCAAGGGTCTGGGAACCATTTCAAGTCGGCAACCAGTGAACAAAGGGATTTTTCTGACATCGACAGCGTGAGGCGAGGAGGTCCGTCGAAGGATAACATCTCCATGAAGGTGGTTCAAGAAGACGATCTGGTGGTGCAAGAAGACAATGCGACGTGCGACGCGGGGAAGCGATTCGTGTTCTTACCAGAGAAGGAGAAGACTATCAACAGCAATTTTCCCGGTAACGTCTCGCAAGTCTCCGTACAGGAACAAGCCGTCGTCGCAGCGCAGGATGCTCCATACCAAAAGGCTGAACACACGAACATCCAGGTGCGACCCAAAACCGAGATAGCGTCCAGCGTCCCAACGAAAGGCATCTGTGAAGAACGCGAGGCTACGCCAGCCACAGACAAGGATGTCTCGGCTGCTTCTGTGCAATTGGAAGACAAAGAACATGAGGTAAAATTCGGGAAAGAAAATATAGAGCCTCCTCCATTTGTGTTTGAGTACATCTTCGTTCCCGACTTCATCAAGGGCAGATCCTTACCGGAACTTCTAGTAACTCGACTACCAACAAACGTTGCAGCGGCGGGCAAAGTCGCACCCATCCAGGAGTCGGAGCCGTTCCATCCGCCTGGAGGTCTAGAAGCGGAATCACCCTCGCTCATCGCTTCGGCTCCGTGTGAAGAAATGGAAAAGCCGTATTGCGACCTGACACCAAGCACGAAAACAAATTCGGCGGAATCACAAACTACCGAAAAGCGAATCCGAGGCAGGCGCAAGAGCTATTGGGGAACACCGCTATACTCGCCTCTCAGAGGCTACCGCAACAGCGAAAATTTGATAATTTCCCGACAGCCCTCGCACTACACGTTCTACAGACGACCTACTGGATCCGAAACGTTTCAGCGGGCTGGGCGCATAGTTTTGGCGCCGTCGGCTTTGGCTTGGCGACGCCAGGTTCTGCTGAAAGTTGTACGACGGCGGATGCACCGTTGGAAACGCAGGAGGGGACAGCACCACATGACAGCTTTACACGGATTCAAGTTGCCAAACGAAACCCAAACATTTAGAATTGTGGACTTCTTGCTCATCCTCGCAGCAATTTTCTCGCTTACGGAGGGAGAGGTATGATCGGCCGTTTTGAGCCGACGAAGAATTCGGCGACAGTTGGGCACCATTATGATCGTGTCAGCCTGCGCATCCAAAACAAGCATGCATTCCCTGCAGGTCCGAGACACCCCGACTATCAAGACTTTCTAGGAGTCCGCTGGAAGTTGAGAAGCAAAAGGAGACATAAAAGGAGACTCAACAAAAACTGGCAAGTCTAGATGGGCGACTCAGCGTGGAGAAGTCTAAAATATGTCAGGACCGGAGCAACAGCGCGTGTCTCTGCAATGAGCCCGAGGATCCACTCAAGCTTTTTAATGGACGGCGGGACTCAGTTCGCGCATCGTTCGAAAAGAAACTTCAGAGAACCACAACGATTTTTGGTTGAAACGCAGTAACAGTGCCACCTGGAGAAGCCAGCGACTAGCCAGCAAGTTCCATGTGCGGTACAGCGTTTGTGCGGACACGAACGTTGCGCGCGCGGGAGGATGTTAAATCTCCCGCTGGCTATGCGCCAGTCATCAGCATCATGTAGATTTCCCGTGTCAGTAAAGTTGCCGTCCCCGCTAAGGGCAGCCATGGCCCAGGTCTCGCTTCTCTCGTTCTTCCGTTCATAGATGTGGTGTTTGGTGACGCGTATACAACGACGAAAATCCGAAGACACCGCGGTAATCGATGAGCGACCGCCAAAGCCCGTGTACGATGACAGCCGGGGAGTGCCACTGCCTACACTGCAACAGCTGATGCTGGCCCTCCGTTTTCGCCTCTTTTTACGGCGCCGACTCCTTTCAAGCAGTTACGGGAGATCTGGTAAAACCTACTTTGTGCTGCACCGCAAGAAGGGCGACGGAGCTGCTCGGAAAAAAGCCGGTTTGAGGGGCTGGTGCACTCCCCGGACGCGTCGAGGTAGCGCTGCAAGTGGTATTATTGCCATTCACGGCACTCTGATGACTGATATAAACCAACTTTTTTTGCACTTCGGTATCCCTTGAACTTGTCACCGGGTATAGGTTGCCGCATCCCTCGCGCAACATTGTGTGATTGTGAAGTGTTTTTGTTATACAGAGTAAATCCAGCGAAACAAGAATGTTATGCAGGTTACAGTATGCACAAATTTCTCCTTGAGGGGGACCATGAATACAATATACATCTTTGTTTTACTTTAAAGGAGCCATGAAGATAAAATACAAGTTGGGTTTAATAGAAAGACTGCTTAGTCCCGATAACAATGATACCAACCTCATCGCAATCTTCAAAAAATAATGGAGATTTTAAAGAAAACGTGTGAAGCAGTGGCGACTCCCTAGCCAATTTCCCACAACTTTTCTATCACGTCACAGAACATTGTTTGTACAATTTGTGGCCTCCTAACTGACCGGTCGCGAAGACACATGACTGGACCACTGTAATAGGGCCTGTAGTTTCATTTGACCGCATCACTTGATTGCTAACGTCCAGTTAACTCACTGAAAATTATGTTTTATTGTTGGACCGTATGACGTCACTCTTGTCCATAACACGTCACTGTGGGGCAAAATTTGAAAGCTTTTCAATACTTCTTGCATATTTTTTCTTAAAAACATATTTTGTGGCTCTAATGAAGCTGAGTGAGATACTGAATCCTAGTTCTTTCAAATTAAACGAAGTTGTATTTTCTCTCCATGGCCCCTTTAAAGGAGCCATGACGAGAAAACAAAACTTTGTTTTATTCGAAAGATTAGGTGTTTCATAGTACCCTAAGCGCTTTCTCAGAAGCAAATGATGCTTTATTCACTGAGAAATAAGGCAATTTAAGGCAAATTTTAAATCTCCCGCTAAATTGCACATTTCGTGACGTGAACAATGGCGTCATACGAGCCGGTCCATGAAACAGATACTTAGTATGTCGCCTCCATATAGCCCCCACACGCGGGAATCAAACAGGAACCGGAACTCGCGCCGAAACCGAGACGGCGGCCATTTTAAAAATACTAGTAAAACCTAGTGCACCCGCAGCCCTAGTCATGGAATCGCCTGATCCGGAAAACAAACTCTCGCCGAGAAGCTCGGGCTTGCATTTAACAACCTCACACCACTTGAACGCTCAATGCTTCTAAGTGCACGAGCGGCAGGAGTTGTGAGATACGCGCATGGACCGGAAAGCGACCATTCCGCGGTAGCCACAACAGACGAACGCCCAGCCGTCGGCACCGCTGCCTCGTCAGCCCCGTCTCGACGGACGAATACAGACTGTCAGGCTCAATTTGAAGGTTATCGCGGGAGCGCCGAGCAAGCAAGACCAGAGCGCCGTTCCATGGCACTTTTTTTCATTCGCGAAGATGAGATTATGCTGCCCTCCCTCACCCCTTGGCTGTTGCTTATAATTCGCTCGCCCCCTTCTGCAAAGGCCGACTGCCGCAGTTTTTTTCTTCATTCCATTTTGGGTGACGTATCCGCGTTCTGTTCCTCGGCAACCTGATAACACCGACGATATCTCTGCATTGCGGCATTTCGAAGCAAATTACAATTTTTTTTCAAAATGCCCCGGCATGCCGCAATAGTTACCCTGAGAAGGTTGCCTATCAGTGTGAAGTATGTCGATAAAAGGATAAAGAAAAAAAGAAACGAGCGTGTCCTTTATCGTTTTGACGGCAGTGCGCTCACTGCCTGGAACAGCCATGGGAGAAGCAAACCTAGCATAATCTCGTTGTGGGTGATGCTAAAAAGTGTCACGCTAAGGCGCTGTCGTCGCGGTCGGTCCGTGCTCCCGCGATAACCTTCAAATTGATCCCGACTGTACGTATGTGCCGTATTTTTATTACGGTTAATAATAGTTCAATTTCAGTAGCAGTATCGCTTATGCCAGTTGGCCGGTGTCGTGTATGGAAAGCCGTTCGCGCGAGCTCTCTGCTTCGACCAGAAAAATACGAGCGTCAGTGCGCGGTGTGTACGGCATTTTTTTCCCCCAAGGTCAGAGTGCTTTGACGCGATTTGACGAAGTCGGCGACGAGCGCCAGCATGTTCCAGGAGTGAGCTAACGTAAGGGTCTCTGCCGTAACCACTTCCTCGGAAATGAAGCGAGCAGACTCGTACTTCCTTTAGCTTTTTTTCTCCTCCGTTTGCAAAGTTCACAAAACGTAGCCACTTGCTTCGCCGAGGTTCGTCGTTGGGCAGCACATGAAAGGAGATCTCCTCACCGGCGGGGATGTCGCACTCCCTCGACGATTTGCCCGTACTACATGGGCATTTCAAAACATAGCAATGAAATTTCATTGTAAAGTACTCCAACAAACTGAAGTTTTCAGTGGTTGTAAACTAGAAACGAGCTCCTAACAATAGCAGCAAGCCAACACCATTCTGAAACTGCGACGACTGTCACTATCTCGTCGCTGCTTGCTGTTCCTTATTCCCCTCGTTTCTATTTTTATCTTTGCTGGTTGGCGATATGACGGCCAACCTCCTGTGAAGGGATCACAATACCAAGCAAGGTCGCGGCTGTGCGTGCTGGGCTGGTTCGTTGGCCCCGAAGAGCCTCGAACCGAAAATTCGTCTGCGCGACGGTGGCGACGGCGAGATGTCGAGTTCGGCTGGCGGTAGTTTCGTACGCATTGGCGTACACGCTTGCGTGTTTATTCGGAACTTCAACCGTACTCCACCGTTCTTAGTGTCATAAAAGGAATGTGCAGTATGTTTAACGGGCATATAGCTCACTATGCAAACTGGTAAGCCCTGCCTAACTTGCGTTTGCTTTTGCCGGCCTCCGCCAATCGCAGAGAATTGTCGTGTCACATCATAGTTCAGTTGCGGGAAATGAGCTGGTGGGTCGCATGGTCATTCCCTTTTTTCCTAATTATGTAGCCTATTTGAGCGAAGTTTGTGTTAAAAGTGGTGTCAGTATGGTTCTAACGAGGCCATCTTTCGAATGAACCAAACTTGTGTTTTCTCTTCATGGTTCCTTTAAAGGACTGGCCTTCAGTTACATCCAGCTCTATTCTGGCCCCAAAGGTGGTCTCACATGGACAAAGAGTTATTGTAGCTCCAAATGTTTTACTTTACAGTGTAATCATTAAGGTCGTTTCTGAGGGAACCAAACAGCGCAGTCAGTGTGTTAACTGCATGCTAGCATTCAGGCTGCTCAGTCGAATAGAACCTGCGGCGCAATAAATACAATTGTACAATCGTGTTTATTCCTAATGGCTTTTGTCGACCGTGTGCTACACCACTAGTCCAGTCTCAGTGACTACAGAGGGGCAGTGCGAGTTGCTGGCTGGTGTCCACTCCGTCATCTGGGGGCCTTATTATCTTAAATGATAGCAGTTTGCTGTAAGAATAAGCGCCATCGTTATTGTGAATCATCATGTCACCATCTGTCAAATAAATCGAACTTCTGGCCTTTGTGGCCTCTTTAACTGCCTAATTTTTCGATTCATGTTGTTGGATAAGGAACACCCGTAATGCGTTTTGAGCAGTGGTAGATGCAAAGTGCATGGAAGCTTCTGGAGGAGCTTTTTATCATCACCTCACATAGCTGTATCTATCCATGTTGTCCTTGCTGTAAAATGAACACTTGCGCCAGACACTAGAAAACTTTTGGAACCATTGCGCAAAGGTGAACTTCTTGGTATGTGTTGGTTTTTTCAGTTTATCGAGCTGAGAGGCTCCGTATTATGATTACGTTTGGTAACAAATGTGACTAAAAAGTTCGAAGTGTTGGAAGAGTATTTGTTTGAAGTCAGAAATCGGTGCAGTGCTTTGAGGCTTGTCTTTTCCTTCACCGACATAATAGCACTTGTTGCTTTTTTAACATTCCTTGAGCCTACGGCAACTGCGCGCGCTGTTGTTGGAGTACTCGGGGCTCATTTTTTTCAGTGTCACGTTGCTGATCCTCCTACAGCAGTTCGTCTCTCTGCAGATGCTCTCCTTCTTGTGAGAGGCGTACTATTGCAAAAAACTTGGAAGATTTCAGGAAAAATGTAACGGCAGATAGGGGCCAGATATAAGTCGCTCCTACTTCTGTGCGTCACCAACAACCGAAAGCGAATTATTTTTTTTTATTTTTGTGGCTCGCTCTTTGGATACAGTCTGCCTAACAGAAACATGGCTCAAAGGTATGACCTTCGAGGCGCATGATGTGTGTATGTCTCCGCGTACACTTTAACCACTGCATTAATCTTGTATTTTATGCAATGCAAATAATTTGCTTCTAATTGCCACGCCTTGAGTTACTGCCATGAAAGGACGTTCACATTCCTAATTCACTTGTTACGGTATAAGTCGATGAACGCTTGCTGTATGTTTTAGAGAATACCCTTAGAGTGTGGTTGCCGCCAACCCACACTTACCAGTTACGACGGGCTCACGGAGATTTTTAATGACATTATACCCCTTATAACAAACCTATAGAAAACCTATTTAAACACTCTGTGGTGTTCTATTTCATGTGTTGTACCGCTTGTTGCACCAGTGTGACAACAGCGCAAGTTGAATGTGCCACAAGTGCACTTTATTGCAAGAACATTTGATGGCATATTTCGGTAAGGTTCGTGTTTATTGTGGATACGCCTGAAGCTTTCAGAAACACCTGTAAAAGGAATTTGGGTGGCTGCAGATGACGCGGGAATGCATTTGTGATAAACAGGCCGATCTCATTCTGCAATTTTAGATGCCGAGCATCTCTTGCTCGGGGGTGTGTCACTTCGGCGTGCGCCTCTCCTCCTCTCTGACTCTCCCTTGCCAGCGATAAGCAGGTGTGCGCTTCACGCGCCCTCTCCCTCTCTCCGCTCCCTCGCCAGCGAATAAAGCATGTGCGTGCTGCACGTACACTCTTTCCCCCTCCCTCCCTCGCTAGCGAAGAAAGCAGGTGCGCGATGCGCGCGCCCGTTCAGTCTTCTCGGAGATGTCGCCTGCGCCGCCTCTGCTACGTCGTTGTATGATGAGTTTGACCAGAACCTACAGTGCCGTCAGCATGTGAAGCATCATGCGGGTGCACATTACGTTCCCATTCATGCCAATAAATGAAACAACACAATAGAACCACACGGACCCCCATGATGCTTCGCATCTCCTCAGGGTTCCCCACGGGAAGATGGCGTAATTTTTTTCCTTTTGCCGAGATGCCTTGTGCACAGGAGCAATTTGATGCACAAACAGACAAAACAGCTGACAGAAAAAATGGCACCACCTTCCCGCGACATAACCCTGAGTTGATGCGAAGCATCTCGGAGGTTCCGAAACGTTCACGAGACTGGGTATCCAAATAACGGAGAATGACGGAACTCCGGACGGCGCAGCGTGACTCAACCGAAGCCGCAACTGAGGGAGCGGCGCGCAGACCGGGTTTATTATAAAGAGCAGATGAAGTGGAGAGTAGGAGATGAGAGAGGAGACACGCATGCGCGCTTATCGCGCAGCTGCGGTGATGAGTAGCGCGCGCGCTATCGCACAGCTGGTGTGGAGAGGGGGAGAGGAGGAGCAGCGCGCGCGCCACCGCACAGCTGGCGTGGAGAGATGGAGAGGAGGAGAAGTGCGCGCGCTATCACACAGCTGGTGGGGAGAGGTGCGGATGGACGACGGACGGATGACGGACGACAGAGCCGAAAGCAAGAGATGCTTTGCATCTTAAAGCAATAGAGGAGTGGTAAACTGGGGAGGCACTGTGAAATGGGGAGGCACATATCGCAGAGTTACATTCCACACCACCATGATGCCTAAAACGGTGATGTTGCTCAAGCCGCCAAGATCACTGCAACGTGCCTATACGAACATCCGCGTTTCAATTCGAATCAAGCAAGTAGTTTTCTGTCCGCCAAGTATTTCTGTATTTTATTATAAGTTGCTCGACATTCTGGTTGCCTTTAGTGCAAAAAGCCGCCACTACAGAATGCAAGGCAAAATAGCAGACCGGTAACAAAATGCCTGTACCATGGCTGTGGTTTTGTTCAAGCACTCCTAAAGCTCTACTGTCACATTTGTCAAATAAATGCAATAGACGGAAAACACAGAGCTTACACATACCTTTATTAATTCGGTTACAAAGCGTTGGCCATAATAAAAATGAGAAATACCGGCCAAACACGATATTCAAACCTTCTCAAAGACAAACGAGATGTTTTGGTTTGGCTATGGAAGCCAAGACTCCTGTAGTAAAGCCAAAATGTTTGATTTGTTTTTGTTTCTAGAAGTTCTTTGGCCGGTTTCTGCTGTTTTATTGCAATGTTCCCTACGCAGTCCAACAAGAAACACTACTCCAGTAAGGACAAGGCCTCGACATCCTGCTGCTCGCAATACCATAAAATTCTGTCTCCCTTCATCCCGACCACACGGGCTCCTGTCGAATTCTCACTCCAAAGCCTGAGCGAGCAAAGTTTGCTTGTGCTTTGTTATTCTCAAGAGCTCTATCTCAAGCTCTTTTTGCTAATTTATCAGCTGAGCCTCTAGGTTTATTTTCTTAGGTGTGGCCTGCTGTTGTTTCTTTATCGGCAGAAGGTGCAGGTTGAGATTCTCCTGCAGGAGCTCCACCCTCCTATTATCGTCAGCTGCAAGCTTTCGCTCGAGCAGAGGCATACGACCGTTCAGTTGCTCTGCGGCATTCGTAGCGGGCGCTGCTGCATCACTGCCGGTGCTACTGTCGGCTGCGGAAGCTGCAGCAGCTGGCAGCAGACTTGGCTTCGAAAGAGCCTTTGATGGCAAGCTGTTGTCTTGTACTGTCGCAGCCCATCGTTTCTTTCGGGGGTCCTCTGGCTTGGCCGAGTAATCTGAAATGAACAAGCAAACCAGATCCACTGAATGTGAAATCTTATGCTATCAAGTGAGCGTACGAAAGGGGATGGGGGGTAATCTTCCTTTCAAGGCAAGGGTGACGCCAGTGCCTATTCCACCACTGAGAAATTGGTTGCCTTACTCTTTACACAGTCATTTGAGTTTTGAGTATGACGATAAAGATCCCCAGGTGGTCAAAATTAATCCGGAGCCCTCCACTGCGGCGCGCCTCATCGCCTGCGTTGCGTCGGCGCGTTAAACCCCACAATCAATCAAATCATTTGAGTATGTATGGGAGATTTAAACCGGATCTCAGGAGTAGGAGCTACTTGAGGTACAACACCGCTTCTTCAGCACATGGCCAGGATCAGAACAACAGTTAGCTTAGAGCGTGCCGTCTGACAGGTAAATGTGATGGCATGCTAGTAAAAGAGGTGCGCAGGATAGCTGCGGAGAACTATGATTCTGGGGTAGCTGTGCCATGAAGTGTCGCCAGCCTGCTTGTCCAAGTAACTCGCACCAAAATACAAAAAAAAAAGTGAAGCAATGGAAAAGTTTGGGCTTGTTGATTCATACTTCCTAAAATACAAAAACAAGCGCTCAAGACGGTGCAGAAAGAAGGGGGCTACACACATAGTGCTGTTTCCTTTTTTTATCAGCCAGGAGAAGCCATATTTGTTTCTCCCCTGAAGCACGTAAGCGGACTCAAGTGCCACAAGGAATTTTCTAATGCACTGGCAAAACTTCCCCAAACTGCAGGTTTCTGCCTTGGCAAAAGGCAAAACGGGAGAGCACAGAAAAATGTATGACACCAAGATACGTGGTCTTCGTGCTGTGTTTGCTTTACGTTTCAAAGGGCATGAACTGTCGAGGTGCCACTGAGATTATTACCAGACGCACCATGGTGGATAGCTAAGAATTTAGACCACCTGGTGTTCTTCAAAGGGGTGAAAAAGACAAAATACACATTTGTTTTATGTTTATGTCTTTGCTCGTAACTTGCATTTTTTATCAAACACTTCTTACTGCTATAAAAAGAATGTGCTGTAAATTTCAACGCAGATATCGTGTTCTGCAAGCCTAAAATCTCTGTAATAATTTGCGTTAGATTTCCTCTGCCGCAGCGAATTGCACCGAGCTGCCCATAATACGTCATTAGTTCACTGCGAAAGAGCAGCTCGGGTATTTCATGCCCATGGTCTGCTTTCCGCATTATGCCACTTATTTTAGTGTAGTCTGTGTTCAAATTGGTGCAGCGTTATTCTAACGAGGCAATCTTTCCAGTCAACCAAACTGGCGTTTTGTCTTCATGGACCCTTTGAAGTGAGGTGACGTTTTGTTTTCCAGCCTCTACCAGAAAACAGGCCGCAGCGGCCTGCAGTCAACCCTACCAAATGCGGATGACCGCTGTTCTTTCTTTTGAGGCAAAATGCAATCAGACGGGACATTAGGCCCGTGCTAAGAAACCAAAGCTAATTAATTCAACCACGAGCCCTCAGTGCACTGCGGCTCAGAGATGCTGGTCAGTTTTCCCCCCTCAAGATGGAAAATTTGTACCCACCTGCGGCAGAAGCATTGTTTGCATCTCTGGTGAACTCCACCGTTGCTGCACCAACCGTAGGACCAGTTGACTCTGCACAGGCAGCAGGTGGCGTGTTCCGTCCCAGTAATTCTTGCTTTCGGGCCTTTTAACCTGCTACTATGACAACCATCTCTATGGTTGGCGATGTTGGGTCGAGGTGGTGGTCCTTCCCATAGAAACCAATGCGTAACGCACCGTCCGTAAGAAAAAAAGGCTGGAGTGAATGGGAGCATTGAAATGGCTCTAAAACCAGCATTCAAGTGGAAATAGTCACACAAACACGCACACATATACCCGTGCTTCAGTGATCACATTCACACTTCTCTTTCACACTATAGTAGACAGTAGTTGAAATGTAAAAATGAAAGCTCCACTTTAAGGCTGCAGTGCTGCTGTAGCTTGGGCAGGCCTGCATGTACTTTAGTATGCTGTGGGTTTACAGTACCGATGATAAGCGGTGAGTACGTGGGCATGAACAGAATACTTGCCAGGGTTCAGAAGGCTCACATACAGGACCACGATTACTGAATCTGGTAGGCGCACATTTCTTTGAGTGCACATGATGCGCGGTGTTCAACCGGTTCATTTACTAAATTTTATATACACTTATTGAGGCGAGGCTTTTTTATTTTGAAAGGCTTGAAATTACAAATATAGAATTCGGGTACGTTGAAGTGGATCCAAGAACGAAAATAAGGGGTGAGATAATGTCCGCAGATCTTTTAAACGGGAACCAGCATTGTTTTTTGAACACGGGAAAAAAATCGCGTGAAAGAAACACGAACCTTTCGACATAAGGCGCTGCGGTGGTAACATCTACCGGTTCTTTCAATGAAATTGCGAACGTGTTACTTCATCATCATCATCACCAGCCTATCTACGCCCACTGCAGGGCAAAGGCCTCTCCCAACTGTGACCAATTTATCCCCGCAAACGTCTTGATCTCATCTGCCCATCTAACTTTCTGCCGCCCCCTGCAACGCTTGCCTTCTCTAGGGATCCACTCTGTTACCCTTAATGACCAGCGGTTATCTTGCCTTCACATTACATGCCCTGCCCACGTCCATTTCTTCTTCTTAATTTCTACTAATATGTCTTTACCACCCGTTTGCTCCCTGACCCACTCCGCTCTCTTCTTGTCCCTTAATGTCACACCTATCATTTTCCGCTCCATTGCCCGCTGAGTCGTTCTCAATTTAAGTTGAACCCTCTTAGTGAGCCTCCAAGTTTCTGCCCCGTAGGTGAGTACCGGTAAGATGCAGCTGTCATACACTTTCTTCTTCAGCGACAATGGTAGGCCGCTATTCATTATCTGAGAATGCCTGCCATATGCACCCCACCCCATTCTGATCCTTCTAATTATCTCTGCCTCATGGTTGGGAGCTGGGGTCACAACTTAGCCTAAGTAGACATATTCGCTTACCACTTCCACTGCCTCGCCACCTATCTCAAACTGCTGTGCTGTCCCGAGGTTATTGATCATTACTTTAGTTTTCTGCATATTAATTTTCAGGCCCACGGTTCTACTCTGTTCGCCCAGTGCGGAAAGCATGCTTTGCAATTCGTCCCCCGAGTAACTTAGCAAGGCAACGTCATCAGCAAATCTGAGGTTACTGAGGTATTCTCCATTAACCCTTACTCCCACCTGTTCCCAATCCAACGTTCTGAATACTTCTTGTAAACATGCTGTGAATAGCATTAGAGAGATTGTGTCTCCTTGTCTGACACCCTTCCTTATAGGTATTTTACTGCTCTCCCTATGGAGGATGATCGTAGCTGTAAACCCATTGTAGATATCCCCTAGTATTTTTACATAATGCTCATCTACCCCCTGGTTCCGTAATGCCTGAATGACTGCTAGGGTTTCGACCGAGTCAAATGCTTTCTCATAATCTATGAAGGCTATATATAGGGGTTCAGTATACTCAGCGCACTTCTCTATCACCTGATTGATCGTGTGAATATGGTCCATTGTTGAATAACCTTTACGAAACCCTGCTTGTTCTTTAGGTTGACTGAAATCTAAGGTTGCAGAAATTCGGTTAGCGATTACCTTGGTAAATACCTTGTAGACGACTGACAGTAAGCTGATCGGTCTGTAATTTTTCAAGTCCTTCATGTCGCCTTTCTTATGGATTAGGATGATGTTCGCGTTCTTCCAAGATTCCGGTACCATTGAGGTCATTAGGCATTGCGTATACAGGTTTGCCAGTTTTTCAAGGACAATTTCTCCGCCATCCTTCAAGAGGTCTGCTGTTATCTGATCCTCACCAGGTGCTTTGCCCCCTTTCATTTCTTTCAAAGCCTTCCTTACTTCTTCGGTCGTTACTGGTGGGATGTCTATCTCGTGTGAACTACTGTTTCTTTCGGCATTATCCTGTATGTCCTGGCAACTGTACAGATCCATATAGAACTCCTCGGCCACTGTGACTATTTTATCCCTATTTGTGATGACATTGCCTTGCTTATCCTTAAGTGCATACATCTGATTTTTCCCCACGCCAAAACGTCTCTTCACTGCTTTCAGGCTAGCTCCGTTCTTTACAGCGTATTCGATCCTCTCCATATTATACTTCCGTATGTCAGCTGTCTTACGCTTATTGATTAACTTCGAGAGCTCCGCTAGTTCTATTCTGTCAGCTGCGGTGGAGATCCTCATGGTTTGCCGTTTCCTGATTAGATCTTTAGTGTCCTGTAAAAATTTACCGGTATTCTGTCTAGCCATAGTGCCCCCGACGTCTACTGCACACTCTGTGATAATGCGTGTAAGGTTGTCGCTGGCTTCCTATGTCGTAAACTCGGCTTCCTCGTTAAAGGGGCACTGAAGTGAATTTGTCAAGCTCCAGTTTTTGCTTGTACTGCGTAGACTGGCTCAAATTAGCACACTTTTCATCGTTTATCCGGTTGACAAATCGGTAATTATTTTATAAAGCGCGAAAGAAGAAAAACTACCATGCGCGGTTTGCGGCGGCCGCACCAACTAAGGCTGTGACGTTGGGAGGAGGGGGCACCGTGATTGGACGATACCTAAGGTTAGCAATCAAACAGGTTTCGGTTTCGGTTCTGACACAACCGATGGCGTTGTTGGATGGGCATTCTCAATATCTCAGTAATCATCATACCGCGCTTCTGCCATGTTGTCGGCTGTAAAATGCATAAGATAAGCCTCCCAGGACGGCTTGGAATCGTAGCATTCACTAGCCGAGGCCTACGCAGTGCATGAACGCCCTCCGCGTCCCCGCAGACGCTCAAATGCCATGGGCTTTTCCCCCATATTTGGAGCTTGCCTCACTCATGCCTGTATCGTAAAAAGCGTGTTCGCACCAGGCCAAGGGTCTATTGATTCTGGCCTGTGCCCACTGCCCGCAACCAGTCGGTGCTTACGGTAACAGCACGCCAACGAGAGCTCGCTGGCGCGCCAGTGCCAGCCTGCGCGCGTTCTGTGAACAAGTTCGTGGAGCAATGAACGTTGCGGCCCAAAAAAAGGTGAACTCTTTATAGAAAACATCGGCAGAAACCGAAAAAGTTAACATATATATATATATATATATATATATATATATATATATATATATATATATATATATATATATATATATATATATATATATATATAAAACATGTACCCGCGGTGATTTGAACTTGAGACCTGCAAAACACTTGCGATGAACATACCTAGCGCTCCAAACAACTAGGCCACAAGCGACCGCGGCCGACCTTGGAAATATAAGGTATATAATGTATAACCAGTTTACACTTTTATTTAGTTTTAGCATTCCAAGCAGCTTCGGTGAATATTTGTTGTTTCGCGCTCGTGCAGTAACCATCCCCAAGTTTCCACAATATCTCACGTCTAGCCATTGCATTTCTTAGACGGAAAAGCGTTCGCAGATGCGGAGTCGTGCTGCTGGCCGCTGTGCTTGTTCGTCCAGCGCAAAAAAGTGCTTCCCGCACCCTAGTTTTACGCTGTACGGTAAAAATATCAGTTGATTTTATTTCCTTAGTACCTATATTGACTTCGCTGACTCTTCTCCCGCCTTCAAGAGGCCTTATATTTTCCTACTGGCGTACCAGTCAGCGAAGCGTCGCATCTGCGCTTGTGCAGCGCTTGTGTGAAGCGACCTTGACTCGGAGCTAGATACAGTGTACAAACTAACCAAGTAAAGAAAGGCACATTCTTCAATTCACAAACGTGTCCTGGCTTCGTTTAAACTAAGCGAACGAATTGCGACGACCCGTCGGCGGCCGGCGGACAAAACGCTGGGCCGACTGACTATGTCTGAAGGCCTGGGAGCCGTGCAGTAGCGCAGCCAATTGCGAGCTCGGCTCCTCCCGACGTCACACGAAAACGCCACAGAAAATGGGCGAGCGTAAAGAGAGGAGGACAGCATTTTTGAATTAATTTTTCTACTAAATAAAATCGCGTAAACGCGCCCAGAGTGGTCGAAACATGGCCTGGGGACTCCGGACTACAATTTGCGCTAGTAATCCCGCAATGTTTACATATCACTTCAGTGTCCCTTTAAGAGCCGAATATCGGTTCTGCAGCGCGATCCTGAATTCTTCTACTTTACGACTTACTGTTAGCTCATTTATCGGCTTCTTTCGTACTAGCTTGTTGCGGTCCCTCCTCAAATCTAGCCTAATTCGAGATCGAGATCTCAAATCTAGCCTAATTCGAGACTACATCTTACCCTTCCAAGCACTTCCACATCCTGCACGACGCCAGGGTTATCGCATAATATGAGGTCTATTTCATTTTTGTGCTCCCCATTCGGGCTCCTCCAGGTCCACTTCCGACTCTCCCGTCTACAGAAGAAGGTATTCATTATGCGTAGGTTATTCTGTTCTGCAAACTCAACTAGTAGGTCCCCCCTGCTATTTCTACAGCCCAGACCATAGTTCCCAACTGCCTTGTCTCCAGCCTGATTCTTGCCTACTTTAGCATTGAAGTCCCCCATAACTACGGTATACTGTGTTTTTACTTTAGCCATTGCCGATTCCACATCTTCATAGAAGCGTTCCACTACTTGGTCGTCGTGGCTGGATGTAGGCGCGTAGCCCTGCACCACCTTGAACTTGTACCTCTTATTTAGCCTAATTACAAGACCTGCTGCCCTTTCGTTAATGCTATAGTATTCGTCTATGTTGCCAGCTATGCTTTTATTGACTAGAAATCCAACTCCCAGTTCTCTTCTGTCCTCTAGACCACGGTAACATAGGACGTGCCCATTTTTCAGCACCTTAAAGGCTTCGCCTGCCCTCCTAACCTCGCTAAACCCTATTACATCCCATTTAATGCCCTCTAATTCCTCGAACAACATCTCGAGACTTGCTTCGCTAGATAAGGTTCGCGCGTTAAACGTTGCCAGGTTCAGATTCCATTGGCGGCCTGTCCGGATCCAGGGATTCTTAGCACCTTCTGCTGCGTCACAGGTCTGACCGCCGCCGTGGTCAGTTGCTTCGCAGCCGCTGGGGACTGAGGGCCGAGGGTTAGTTGGCGTATTCATGGGAGGTTGTGGCCATTACTACACCAGGGTGGCCAATCCTGCTCTGGTGAGGGAGTGCATTACTGGCAATGGTCGCCGGGGTCAGGCCGCACCCCAAGCCCCTTTGTGCAATTCCACCAATACGCGGATTTTTTTTTAATCCGGTGGGAATTGTCCGGCACCGGGATTCGAACCACGGTCCTTCTGCACGCGAGACGGGTGTTCTACCACTACGCCATCGCTGCAGAACGTGTTACTTACCGGCCTTCAATTTCTCTTGCTTCCCGCGGAAACTTTCCTCGTTCCACTTCTGCTTCATGTTGTTCCAGCATTGTTCAGTAGTGCCGCGCCGCGTTTCGTGACACCAAAAACGGAGTTAAAATTCCGTAGCAACTTCTCGCCACTGGGAAGCTTTCGCTGCAACGGAAGATACGTCCGTCTCCTTGCGCTATAATTTGCTTCGTCACATCTTTACAACCAACACAGGAAGAGTCTTTTGACCTTGTGTGAACCTTGGTGCAAGTTTTTTGCGCGTTTCTTGGATCCTTTTGCTGTACACCCACAAAAATACAAAAAACGCACATGAAACCAACGAAACACTGTCAAGAACGCCGACGCCGATGCGGCTAGAATGCGAGCACCTGGGTTGCCGATTACATTACCTAATGCCTAAAACATGCTATGCTTAGAATTTTGATGATTGTGGATTGATATTTGTTCAAGGAGAGCATTGTGAACAATTACTGCGGGTAGTTGTTTGTAAAAGCGACTCTTTTATGACCTTGAATCGCATGTTAAAAGATATAATTCCCGATTACTCTCGATCCCAGCCGCGTTCGACGCCTCCCGGCTCAAGTCGCCACCCGACTTGACGACGCAAGTCCGCTACAACGCCTATGACACGCGAAGGTCGTCTTAAACACGTCCAAGACGCCTGCTATCTTGGAGTGGGCTTCTTGAACTACGCTCGCGGCTTAGGTTTAAGATAGATCTATGAACACGGGGGTTAGTCTACAGAAACAATTCACGTATAGGCTTATTTCGTGTGCAGCAACTTAGCCCAGAAAGAGTCACGAAAATTAAGGTTGGCAGAAAATGCGTGCCCTGGATTGCCATAGCCACGGTGCGTTCAACTTCGACGGCGTCGGTTGCTGGTCGTGTGGCTCCGCAGAACGGCGCTTTGGAATGCATGAAACAGCGCGCACGCGCACACAACAATCAAGTTATCTTCGAGAGCCGTGCCATTCAGTTGTTGTTTGGGACGCACGTCGTTCCCTCTCACTGCTCTTTCTAGCACGCATTCCAACATTGGTGACCCGTAATTCTGCTGCAGCCACCGGAGTGTTGCAGCAACAACGCTATGACTTCAACTTCCACGACAGACTAAGCTCCGGCAGTCTCCTCAGTCGACGGTAAGTTAAACCTTTTGAACTGCGGACCACACACTCTGGTTTATAGAAGTGGAATGGCAGTTCGCAACACGATACGTCAATATGTACCTTACGAATACTGTTATGTTGTCAGCAGTCTCCCGTCACAATCATAAAGAAGGAAACCTAGTGTATCACCACTGCATTTTGGTCTTAATAAAACAGTGATACCAACATATGACCTACATTCACTCACGCTGAACTTTGGTTAGGGCAGAACGTTTGACTGGGTTTTCATATCTGCTGACGTCAAATGCGCCATACTAGCCGAAGACGTTATGCAATACTGTGGTCTGTTGGTCGACGTCCTCAACAAACGGTTTCAAGGTCCTGTTTCTCGTGGAGCGGTACAAAGCAAGCCGCGTTGGCGGCCACCTTACAGCCCCACGTTGCTCAGTCCGTCTGGAGAATCGTACTTCACTTCCATATTACGGGAGTTCCCTGACCTGACGCGACAGCCATAGACCTTCGAAGTGAAGCACATCGAAACCACAGGCCCACCAGTATACGTGCGGCCATAGTGCCTTTCACCCGAGAAGCTGCGGCTAGCCCGAAAGGTGCTTGTCCACATGATGGAAGTCGGATTATTACGTCCTTCGTCCAGCCCATATGCGTCACCTGTCACGTGTTTTCCACATCAACGGACGGTGATTCGCGCCCTTATGGGGACCGGCGAGCACTGACCCGGGTGACAGTACCAGACCGCTACCCAGTGCCTGAAGTTCACGACTTGACTCCTTCCTGCATGGTGCTACCGTATTCTCGGAAGTAGATCTGGTACGAACATATCATCAGACACCCGTAGTACCATAAGATATTCCGAAGACCGCAATAACAACGGCGTTCGGAATGTTCGAGTTCCTACGCACGCCTTTCGGTTTACGCGAAAACGCCGACGAAACTTTTCAACGGTTCATGGATGGCGTTGTCCGGGGCCTCGACTTTTGCAAGGTATACCTGGATGATCTGCTGATTGGTATCAGCACTTAAGAAGAGCACGAGACCCATCTGAGATGCACCCGCCGCGGTGGCTCAGTGGCTAAGGCGTTGCGCTGCTGAGCACGAGGTCGCGGGTTCGATTCCCGGCCGCGGCGGCCGCTTTTCTGATGGAGGCGAAAAGCAAAAACACCCGTGTGTACGAGATTTCGGCGCACGATAAAGATCCCCAGGTGGTCAAAATTAATCCGGAGCCCTCCACTACGACGGGCCTCATCGCCTGCGTTGCGTCGGCGCGTTAAGCCCCACAATCAATCAATCAAATCAATCAGCATCTGAGATGCGTGCTGCAGCGACTGACAGAGCATGGCTTGGCGATGAATATGGCAAAGTGTGTGCTTGGTGTACCGACGGCATCATTTTGGTTCACAGAATTTCGAGCACCCGAAGACATCCCCAGCAGGATGACGACGAAGCAGTATAGCAGTTTCCACAGCCAAAAAACATCCGTCAGGTTCGGGAGTTACTGGGACTCGTAAACTTCGACTGTAGGCTTATCCCGCAATGCACCAACATCCTTCACGTTCTTCGCAGTCTACTCGTGGCGTCATTGGCGGATCCAGAGGGGGGGTCCGGATGTCCTGACCCTTCCCGTAATTTTTGAATTTAAACCTCCAAGAAGATGACCACTCAGGTCGCAGAAAAAGGTGAGTTGATGACTTGTTGTATTCCTTGTGTTTTTTGCTTTCCCGAAATTTCAGTGAATAAATAAGGCTCCTCCTCCTTCTCCTCCTGCTCATAATAATCATCATCATCATCACTGATAGGAGCTGACCCCCCTCTCAGAAAAAGCCTGGATCCGCCCCTGCGTGGCGTCCGGAACTAATGCAAGTGCCATTCAGTGGAGCGACCAAGCCATACCAGCCTTTCTAGCACGTTAAGGTGGCTTTCGAAAATGCTTCTTTGCTCGCTTACCCGCAGCTGGGTGTTTCGCAAAGCGTAATGATGGACGCCTCCAGCGCAGCTGTTGGAGCCGTGTTACAGCAGAAGGAGATCGGAGTCTGGCGCCTAATTTCATCTCCAGAAAATTGAGCCTGTCTGAACGACAGTACAGCACCATTTGTAGGGAACTCCTAGCCATATACGGTGCTATCCGACATTTCGACCACTATGTAGAAGTTTAGCAATTTTTGGCACTCACGAACCACAAGCCACTCGGATACTGGTGCACACGTGGCACGGGAGCTCCGCCAGATGTCGTACATGGCAGAATTCACGGCAGGTATACGCCATATCAATGGGGAGAACAATGCTGCTGCAGCCACCATGTGTCGCAGCCCGCTGAATGCCATGAATCTGCAGAGAGGCGTTGACTTCACCGCACTAAAGATGGTACAACGTAGCGGAAGTGAGTTGAATAACCTATTAATGTCTCCATCCAGCGCCTTAAACCTGCAATGGCTGCCTGAACCCACAGGTTCCATGTGCTGAGGCATTTCCGCTGGCAGGGCCAGATCATCTGTGCCCGCGAACTTTCACCGCAAGGTTTTTGACTCGCTGCAAAGCCTGCAAAGGCATTCGAGCCACTCAACGGTTGTGCACAGCGAGGTTTATGTGTCTAGAAATAAACCGAGATGTCCGACGCTTGACACGAGAGTACCTCACATGCCAGGGCTCCAAAGTGCAGCGCCTTAATATGGCCAACTTAGGATACTTTCCTCTGCCGGACTCTTGATTTTGCCATGAGCAATGTGGACATTGTGGGACCATTGCCCTCTTGTCAAGGGCAACTATTTGCTAACACGCATCGATCGCATTACGCGGTGGCTGGAGGCTGTGCCGATTCCATACATGAGTGGCGACACCGTTGCACGCGCCTTTATCGACCATTGGGTAGTGCGGTTCAGGGTTACCACCCACAGTGACTACGGATCACGGAACGAAATTCGAGTCTGACCTATTCGCCAGCATCACAAGGCTCTTGGGTATATCAGGCATCAGAACAACTGCTTACCGTCCAATCAGCAACGGTATGGTGGAAAGGTTCCATCGGCAGCTGAAGACTAGCCTGACGGCAACTGAGAGTCACAGTTAGGTGGAAGCACGGCTTTTGTTCTGCTGGGAATTAGGGCGGCTCTGAAAGTAGATATTGAATATTGCTCGGTTGAGGTGGTATACGGATCAACGTTCGCCTTCCAGGATAGTTTTGCGCTGACAGTAAAGACGCAGACGTCCACGCAAAGGCGGACACTCTGTCCTCTGACTGCGGGACATCATGAGCAAGCTTTTCGCTATGCCTCCTCTTACGCCAGCAGCACAGACTGCCCACGTGTGCCGTGATCTCTCTTGTTGCTCTTATTTGTTTGGGAGGCGCGACGCCGTACAGCGTCCACTCCGGACCACGTATGACGGCCATTCGAAAGTCTGAAATGCGGAGACAAGCAGATTACGATCCACAGAGGTAGCCGTCACGACGTGGTTTGGCTGGACCGAGTAAAACCAGCACACGTGGACTCCGACAGCTATGCATCTGCACCACCTCGAACTCCATCGCCACAAGGACCGCCAAAGGACCACATATAGGACAAGCCCAACAAGTCCTAAAGAGGTTCACGTGAAGTGGATGGTGTACAAGAACTCTTGTGCGCATGAACTTATGAACCACAGCGTGCCGCCCGAGTACTCCCATTATTCGCGCACTCACAAGGGGGGCATTACTGTGCTTCGGAGTGTATGCCCTTTGGAGTGTATGCCACAGAGCGCATGCGCCCGGAACAGTCAAGTTATCTTCTAGAGCAGTGACGTTAATAAAAGTTCAGTTACTTGAAACACGCGTCTTTCACTCACACTGGTCTCCCGAATGCGGGCTCCAACAGTCGTAACCCTTGGAAGGCTTGTACCTTGTGAAGATAGGGGTAAATACTGGGCTCGCTAATTCTGAGTCGACAAATTTTATTCCCGTGACTCCGATGACAGATTTGTGAAATTTGTTTCATCTTAAACGTTGGAGGATCAGCCTAACGTTGGGGTTGGGCTCTTCGACACCTTTTCAACGCACGAGAACACTACTAAGGATATTCACCACTCCTTGTAGTCCTGATTAGAAACTATGTGATCTAATGCTTGAAATTTTGTTTGGATGCACACAAGTGATGCCAAACGCGGGGGAGGTGCATGAGGAAAGATTTTTTTGGAGCGAGCGTATTCTGGTAAATGAAAATTTGCGTCGAGTTGCACGCACACTTGCTTATTTGAGAGCTTTGTTTGTGTCTTCTGAACCGTTGTTAGCGTGAAACACTGGTCCCTAACTGATGTTCGGAGGACTAGCAGCGCGAGAGCCATATACACACAACCCAAGTCTATATAAACAAACCGTATGAGGTTGAACCTTAAAAAACGCAATTACGAAATCACAATCGCGAATCCTCCTCTCTGGCGACTCCGCATACCTTCCAGTGTCGGGTGGTCGTCTTCTCTCTTATGTTCCTCAATATTAGAGCCACTTTCCGGGCTTCGTGTAGCCGTTCCAAACTGCTTTTGCGTCTTGCGATGCTTAGCCCTCCTGTTCTTGAACCACACCTAGAATAACAGAGAGAAAAACGAAACGTGAACGCAAAGGTCTAATGGTTGATAAGCAACATACGAGCAATCATCAACACCACGTCTTCCATCCTTTAGATAAAACAGATGACAGACCTTTTAATGTTTCAGGGATGCGACCGACAATGCTAATGACCTATGAACTCAATAAAAGGTTACATACATTGGAGCCAGAGAGGCGACACAGCTTTCGAATTACTTTAGGCACATTCGTTAAGAATTTTATGTTTAGGTGTACTTCGTTTCAAAAGTAATCGTGTTACCATGCCATCAATACATAGGTGCTTCGAAACAAGCCCACAGCGCTAAAAAAATGAAGGAAGCTCACACCGACGCGTAAGAAATGAAGGTAGCGAAGCTGTACGTAACCTTCACGACCATCAAGAAGGCTTAAGTCCACGATTGCGGCAGATTTTGGATTTGCTTCTTCTTCGCTGCCGCACTGATATTTACTCCACCATTGTTGCTATAACTTTGAGTTTCTTTCATTTTTTGCAGTGATAATCATTGCAAATCACCTTGGTGGGGCGTACGCTTTGACGTGTCTTTCTCGTACCGAGCAAGTTTTGCCACGATCACGGCGATCGATGGAGTTTTTTCGCCAATCTTGGCCAATCTCCTTAAGTTGGTGTGCTTGGCTCGACAAACGTGCACCGGCGACGGTGCGCGTTCGCAGCAAGGCACGCAGGCGCACACAAGCGCTCGGCATTTTCTTATTTTAAACTGCCGGGTGGTCGCCACAATCTTGGCCAATCTCCTTAAGTTGGTATGCTTAGCTTGACAATCGTGCGCAGGTGACGCTGGGCGGACGCCCCGATGACCGTGACGTGCTCGGCAATATCTCGTTATTTTTAACTGCGAAAAATTACGACCTGCTAAGCAGCTTTTTCCCTCCACATAGGTACATGCGTTAGAAATACCTGAAAGCGTACATGCGTTAGAACTACCTGAAAGCGCACAACCCAAAAAATTAAGTAAGCGGTAAATCTTATTTGTTACGACATAGAAAATTAGCAGTGGCTGCGCTCGGCTATGTCAGGATATGCGTAGCGTGAGTTAAGGCTCCGCTAATTTTTTAACGAATTCATGGCGCAGACCTGCCGCGGTGGTTCAGTGGCTAAGGCGTTGCGCTGGTGAGCATGAGATCGCGGGTTCGTTTCCCGGCCGGGGCGGCTGCATTTCTGATGGAGGCGAAAAGCAAAAACGCCCGTGTGTACGATATTTCGGCGCACGTTAAAGATCACCAGTTGGTCAAAATTAATCCGGAGCCCTCCACTACGGCGCGCCTCATCGCCTGCGCTGCGTCGGTGCGTTAAACCCTACAATCAATCAATCGAATTCATGGCGCAAAGAACGAGGACAAGAAAGTGTCAACTAGTGTCAACTAGTTTTATTTCACATACACGCCCATATAAGTATCCACTGCCTACCCGCACTCACTTCCCACTCTCACCGCCAGTGCTGACGTGTTGCAGACATGCGCAGAAAAGTTGCCTCCTTATCTGACAAACTTAGTGATGGCACCTAACTTAATGTCAGCACCTACAGGGATGGTCATTTGTCTGTTCACCGCCACGGCTGCGGCTGCGTGCCATGTTTTGAGCAATGTGTGGTAAGTTCGAAACATAAAGAACAAAATGTACGAGAAATAATAGAGGCAGATTTCATTAGTAAAGCGGGGTTGTCCTGTGTGAGCGTGCCGCCACTAGGTTTGTCAGATAAGGAGGCAACTTCCTCTGCGCATGGCTGCAACACGTCAGCATTGGCGGTGAGTGTGGGTAGGGAAGTGAGTGTGGGTAGGCGGTGGATATTTATATGTGCGAGTACGGTATGTGAAATGAAACTAGTTGGAAGTTAACGCTGTGTTGTGTGTCCGCTTTCTTGTCCTCGTTCTTTGCGCTATGAATTCGTCAAAATCGCCACACCAACTTTCCCAAGAGTCTGTACTCCTGAACTCTATTCCGCTGGTTATTATTAGCTTACCTGGTTGTCTAGGGTTAGCTTGATTATTATGCTTACTGCTGCTTCAATGACACACATACGGTATACGCATTATGTGACACATGCATATTTGTCAAGCGGCTCCACCGCAGCTTCACCATTCGCACCAGAGCTAAGCTGGTTCCACAGGCGCACGCCGGTGTTGCTGCGGCGCACGAGCCATCGGTTCCACACCCGGCCACCCCTCGCATGATCATCAAGTGTACCGGGCCGCCGCGTGCCACGCTTGCGCAGCACGACGCACCAGCCATCGGTTCCACCCCCTGCCACCCCTCGCATGATCATCAAGTGGACCGGGCTTCAAGGTGCCGCGATCTCGCAGCACGGCTCTCCAGGAGCCACGCGAAAATACTCAGCCTTGGCCAGTGTAGTACACGCTACAAAAACGGTTCTCGATTCTGATGTGACGCCACTCGTAGAAGTAGACGCTAACTGTTGTACGTAAACAAACACGTGAAGTACAGTATCTACATTTTCTTCGCGGCGCATTCGAAATATCGTGATTTTGTCATGCAGCGTCTAACAACGCACCAGAGAACCCAATGCATTCAGGTGAATAACGCGCTACCGGTGTTACTAATCGTTCACACAATAACTTTCGGGCATCGTTCGCACAACTCGTACCACCACTGGGCTGCTGAATGCACCAGCCCATGGTAACCGCCAACGGTAACCGCAAAAACACAAGGAAAACACATAATGGCCCTGGAACATCCCCTGTACTATAGGTTTTGCGACGCTACCACTAGCGTGAGTGCCGGCGGCAATAAAACGTTAAAAATGAATGGTAAGAAACTTTAAGGCATTTGTGCTTGCAAACGAAGAGACAGTGCATGTAACGACATTTTGGTAGATGCCTTTCACGGCTAATTTTATAATTATCTGCTGTCTTTCTAGTGATTACGGCCTACATACTCCACAACGTAAATACAGAAAAATCTACGCAGATATGTTGCAGCTTTACCTCTCAGTTTCTCATTTCAGAAAGCAGTTTTCTGTTTTGTTCGATTTTTTTTGCTCAAGAGCTGCCAGAAAGATGCAAAATGCCGAGTCCTTCAGGTGAACTTATGCTGCCTTTAGCGGCCTTCCTGACCGGACACTCCCGCACTGCATGCGTAAAGGACTAAACGCGGTTTCACATTAGTGCTAAAAAACTTCACTTACTCTCCAACTTTTAGCGTGTTAAACTCTTTCTGTGCTTGTAATTTCTCATTTGTTAGACGTGTATCTGTGTCAACACGGACAGACTGAGATGATCCGGCGCATTTTTTGTGTGAACTGCTGCAAGCATTTCATCAATGTGAATTCATTTCTTTTCCCTCCTCTTAGGTGTCTGAGCAGTGGATCTGTATGATCATACTGCCTGCACTAAAATGCATAACAGATTCATGAAGGTAGCATGGAGGTGGGTTGTGTTCAGAAATTTATCCCCAAAAGTATTTGAAACAATAAACAATGAAGGTGCACTGCCAAGAACGACAAAAAAGTTTGCCGGTTTTTTACCGTTGTTGCTACGCGCTAAAGACCGTATTCAAATGTTTTGTTAGATGCGACTGCATCTCATTCACTCGCCTTGTCCATGCAGCGTCGGCGTTGTTGTCGTCCGCCCCTCCCCCATTCTCTTCGCCGCACGAGCTGCGCTCTCCGCCACTCACCCCCTCTCCTCTCCGATGTCCCTCTCTCGTCCACACCCCTCCCGAAAGGTTGCACGGTATGGCACAGGGACGTTTTTAGTTGCGACTGCATCTCATTCACTCGCCTTGTCCATGCAGCGTCGGCGTTGTTGTCGACCAACCCACCCCCATTCTTCTCGCCGCGCGAGCTGCGCTCTCCGCTGCCCACCCCCTCTCCTCTCCGATGCCCCTCTATCGTCCACACCCCTCCCTCTACACTATACAAAAAAATAATAGTTAGCGGCGCCCGGTTTCGATTCCACGACCCTGTGGGCGGAACGCGAGGTACATGGTGCTCTTCCCACTGCGCCACACAACCGAGACAGAATCAAATGCTACGAACGCGCCTTATATCCTTCACTCATTCAAACTACGTCAAGAAGCTACTGATACAACGCATGATGGGGCAATGATTAACACTTGCAATAAAAGAAACGAAGCTCCCACTTACAGCAACAATGATGGAGTAAAGATCGTTGCGACAGCGAAGCCCCAAGCATACCACTTAGAGAGATTGACCAAGATTGGCCAATAAAACATAATAATAATCATAAAATATAATATTTATACACGTTCCCGACACGTTTAACGCGATTTCAGAATCAATCCAACGGAAACACCAAGTGAACCCCACGATGCGTCGCATCTACACAGGGTTCCCCTCGCGCGGAGGTGGGCGCAATTTTTTCAGAAATAATTTTGGAGTGCCTTGGGATTCTTTTCCAGAATTTCCCCTCTTTTAGGTTCCAGGTGAACAGATAGTGAAAATTGCAGAACGAGCAACCATGTGCTTCTGTGCTTAACCTTGCTGCCTGTCGTGTTTTCTTTTTTCTCCCATTCAGTCGGTACGTCCGTTAAGTATATTGCATGGGGACCAGGTGTAATGAGGAGGTTGCTGCACTGAAAGGGTAGGTGGAAACTTGTTTATTACTAGGTAAAACGAAAGAGGAGGGACCACGTGCAAGACAGGTCGTGACCACCAAAAAGTGCACCCAACTGAACTGCTGCTTTGCGGATTTCTTCTCTCCAGTTAACATGCATTTGGCTCTTGTCACTGTGATAGATGCCGAACTTTACTACCATTAACCCTTCCCGGTTTTAATCCGAGAACCCGTCAAAACATCGCGTACCGAAAAATTGTCAAAGCGATTAGGACGCAAACCCATCCAACTTTTGAGTCTTTTTGGCCTCGAAAAATTCTGAGCGGTGGCGCTAGACTCATTTCTCTCCCCGATGAGAAGTTTCGGTGACGCTTCCAAATTGTTAATTTACGCACACAGGCGGAACTGGCAAAAAACCTTGAGCTTAAAATTCATGTACAGTATGCCAGAGAGTTATAAATTGACGCGGGGAAATCCCAACTCACAGTTTGTATTATACTGCTAATGTGCATTACGCTCCGTGGGAACCCTCGTTGTTTGTCCGGAATAGTACACTGCAAAAATGTTGCCCTTTCCTGCAATACTGGCCATTTTAGTATGCTCTATGCCCTACCTATCGTGCCAGCGTTTATCGTTCATTACAACCAACATTTAACCGCCATTTATTATTACTGTCAACATTCATTATAACCAACTGTGGTAAACTTGTATTGACAACAAATATGCACTGGTCACGATAGAAAGATGTGTTCAATTTATAGAGTACATTTCCTGCGCAACCAGAAATTCTATACCATGGTGGTGTATCGCATTCCTGCTACACTAGAAAATGATTTTGCTGTAGATATCGTACTTCCTGTGGTTTATATGATTTAAAAGGTCCATGAAGACCACATTCGTCCTCGGATTCCTTTGAATAACTAGCGTTTAATATTTAGCTTAAAATCAATTTCAGCCCCGTTGAAGTAGTTTTTACGAAATTACATCCCAAATATTGGCATACTTTAAACTTTCCCCCAACGCAATACAATCACGGACGTCATCGGGGACGTCCCAAAACAGAGTAATGCATGTTGCAACACCATGCCAGAATTTGACCGGCGTGATCAAATGAAACAACAGGAACCAGTAGATCACCCAATTTATTTGCGTTAGCTTTGCTCGGTTGTGGTCAATGCCACAAACCACTCTTTTTGATCCACACATACTACGGAAATGTGGCTGTATTCCTTATTATGCAGCGTAATTGCTTGAGGCTGGTGTTAACATTGGCGTCACTGTTATTCGGACGATGCGACCCTTTGAAGGAACTAAACCCTTATGTTTTATTCGTGGCCCCATAAACTGTTCAAATCATTTCTGGCCCAGTGGTCTTCGTCATTCAGAAAGACCAGGACGTAATGCTCTTTCTGAAGGACGCGCTCTTCTTCAGATTGAAGAAGAGTGTGATGAAACGCCCATTCACTCGCTAAAAGCGGAAACATGGTGCCACTCAGGACGCCAGAGCTACCGTTAGCGAGCTTCTAGACATGAATACGTAGTGTTATTTGTTCCTGATCATTGGAAATCCAAGCCTCATTTTAAAAAAATAATGGTTAAACTGCGAAGCTTTTTCCCATGCAACCTTAGTCAAAGTCAAAGTACACAATCCAAACTGCTACGACCGTTGCGGAATGAAATAGATGGCGGCTTCATAACGCGAGCAAACCACGTTAGGCTCCAACCACTGGGAGCGTTTTTTGCTTGAGACGCTTGATGTGCCTCCGATTATCATCATCATCGCTTTGTGAAAGCCATTGTGTAAAGTTGGCTTTCCTGCAGTGTGTTCTGGTGCGACATCGGACGCCGTCAGTGAGGCATAGAAAGCTTCGGTTTAAGGAGTGACCCCTTTAACGTGCCAGGCGACGCTGAGATTCCGGTCGCATGTTAGTCTAACTTCATCGCACTCGTCATTTCATTGACTAAAAACGCACCGTGTCATAGATAAAACAGTTGTTATAGTGGCATAATTGTGCAGACATGCCTATTACTGAGAAAGACTACAAGACCTTTCTTTTTTTTTCGCTGAAAATTGCCGTTCTTTGTCGTTTTCATCTGAAATACATCAAAATTCGTCGACTTTTGAGAATAAAATAAACTTCCAAGGCGCTCCACCACTGTTTATCCAGGTTATAGCCAGGAAAATAGCAAGATTATCAAAACCAAGCCCTTCGCCTTAGCTACTTTTGAAAACCTGGCACTAAACTGCCGCGGCAAAAAGAGTACAAGGACCTTGGTTTCATTTCTCCGTTAGTCCGGCCTGAACGACACCCTGCGAACGTTTCATTTATTTTACTGCTCTGCGTGTGCTACGTGTGTTGTCCTGCGTCTGTCAGTTTCTGTGTGCTTATTCGCATTTGTTTGTGTTTGTATGAGTTTTTCTGTCTTCGCTTGCTTCGCGCATTTTCACCCCTCTTATGTTCATGTGGAGTAGCAAGCCAAGCTCGGTGCCAAACTCACTTCTTTTCATTCCTCCTCCTTCCTCCTGGGTGAATATACGCAATGAGAGGAAACAGTAGACGCACCTGTACTCGTGCCTCGGGCAAATTGGTCCTCAGTGCGAGACTCTCGCGGGTAACGACATCCGGGTACGGGGTCTGCGAGAAGCTGCGCTCCAGTGCGGCCAGCTGCTGCTGCGTGAAGGCCGTGCGGCTGCGGCGCTGCTTGCGGGTCACGGGCCACGACAGCATCCCTGCGTTGAGGGCGTCGAGGAGGAGAAATAATCCCGCATAGTCACCGCTGACATACTGCAGCATAATCCCCCTACACGTGGCGGTATTCATATTGCTAAGTACAAATTGGTGCAATAAAAATTCATTGAAGGTAGCATGCGGAAAATAATCACTGTTCCTCTTATTACCAATTGAGATCGCTGTAATGGTAAAATGGTGAAATCGCTTGGGGATCATACGAACTGACGTAGGATATACTTGCTGCAGTAAGCTCAAAACAGTAATGAACAGGGGCACGGAGTTTTGTGTGAATGCTAAGAAAAAGTTCCCAGAGAAACTGTAACGAGTAGCGCCAACGCAAATGATGAATGCAGTTACAGCGCATATCTGCGCCGTAACCAGCGGTGCGGAGAACCTCCCGTTATTTTTTGTTCCAAAAACGGCGGCACTTCACTAAACTAAACGTTTTATGGGAGCTGGGCGTTGAGCAGGTGTTGCAAAAGCATGACGCTCTTTGGTACTTCTGCCAGGCGACGACGCCCACCCGCGAATTTTATCGCCGCCATTTACCGTACACCTTTCGCGGGTAAGGTGCGCTCCACTCTGCTGTGACGTCTCCTGTTCGTCGCAGCTAGTGTCACTAGATAAGTGTACAGAGAATCGGCCCTCATTTCTCATATTGTTCCGTGCCGCCACCATAAACATTGGTCAGCTCGCATCACGTGATATTATTTTATACTGCGGTGCTTCACGGGCGCCGCCATTTTGTTTCTAATGCGCTTTAGTCGGCCAACTCTGGTAGACTTAGCTTGTACTCGCTGCACTGCGGCTCCGCGCGACTGACACCGCTCCGAACGCCAATCAAAGATAACGCGTGTAGCAGCATTTCAGCAGCAGAAGTGTGTTCGAAGATGCGTTTTGCTGAATCTTCGGCAGTGTTGTTAACAAACGACCCTGGGCCCTATTCCCGACTGCACAAATTGCCGGCATTTTGCCCATGTTTTTTTGCGTAAGCACGACGTAAGCAATCAGTGACGTGCTGCACCTATAGCTATGACGACATGCAGTGTAATTTGACGAGTCACTCATAAAGATCGCTACCAAGGTATCAAATATTGTGCAAGAAAGATATAAAAACACTTGGTATGTACTATAAAAATTAAGACGGTAGCTGGGGCTGACAAGAAAAAAAACATTTCTGGAGGTGAAATTTGGCGCCAACACCACAAGGCGATCGAGTAACGTTGATCCAAAAGCGAGCGAAAGGCGGATGTCGAGCTAAAGAACATCACACAATTTTTTTACCGTACCTATTTATTTCTTTCAATCGCTTTTATTAACATAGCTGGGCTCTCTGCTTCAATGCAAGCTTTGTTGCGTTATCACCTTTTCTGCCGCCGCCGCCGCCACGCCATCGTCTGCTGCTATGTTACAAGTTTATGGCGCGATCACAGAAAAAGACGGCCGCGACCATCGCTTCTATGACACATAAGAGCAGCGAAGCGCTACGCCTGATAACCGCGGAGTGCACCGATGTCGCCGATTCACTCATTCGTCAAGCTCGACTGCAATCAGCGCTGTAATGAACTAAATAGCCACTTTTCATTGTTATTTTTCTCTTGAGTTCGATCATGTGACCCAACAGCTTACTAGGACAAGTATGGACAAATGCCATGCATTGGGATCTCTTTGTCATGGAGAGGTTTGTACTGCTCTCTTATGTTGCGGTTACGCCAAAAAAAACAAATCATTTTTATTTTATTGCCAAACATAAAAGCAAAATACTGCATGTTAGTTGTATGTTCCATGATCGCTGACTTGGAAGCAGTTGAAACTATAATTTGTTTCGGTAGGAAACATGCTTTAAACAGCGCGCATGCGAAACTGCCCCTGCTGCAAATTGCCGCACATTTCGCGGCGCCGGATGCCGGGGCAATTTTTTGCCCTATTTTGCTTGTATTTTGCGACAAAAACAACCGCCATTTTCAAGCTGTTACGTAACATTACGTCACTTTTACGCAGACTGAAGTTGCCAATGCATGACGTAATCGTTCCCGCCAACTGTTTAAATTACGTCACGCCTTCTCAGCCAATCACAGAGGGGGTGTGTATTACAAGCAGTATTGTTGTTGAATAGCAAAGACAGGCTTACGTTGTCATGTCCGCTGCATTTAGTCTGGTTTTTCATTTGCGGCCAAGAATTATGCGCCTTTAGTAATGAGAAATAAGGCAAACTTTAGAACTGGTGTCCGTACACGACATGAAACGTCAAAATGACGAAAGCACACACAACCGCTTTGTCAACCGGAAGCACGTGACCAAAATTGAAAGCCAATCAGAAAAGACTTCCGGAAAATTGCCTGAATTGCCGGCAATTTGTGCAGTCGAGAATAGGGCCCCCTGTCGAAGTTAGTGGCGAGGGCGTAGAAGCGGCAATCTCGCAACACTGATAAACACCAGAATTGCCGCCGTTGCGGTCTTGCGTGCTTCAGTAGCGGTACCCTGACACCTTATCTAGTGGTGCTAGTCTCAGCCTCTTTGCCCTATTCGTCATCCCGACGCCACCGTTGTGCTAAGCGGCATTCCCACGACGGACGAGGAGGTTCGCGGAGGCGGACGGATATGTGACGTCAACACAACGTCATCGGATGGTCCGAATCGGCGGCGCATCCACACGTGGGAATGAGTAGCAGACAACTAGGATGAAGCGAGGCGGCTCTCGACCACTCACAGCACCCCAAATGCCAAGGCGCGCCTCTCCCTCTTCTCTTGATAACAGCAGTTCCAGCAGCAATATTCTAAACAGCGCGCCACCTGTCACTGCCTGACGTGCCCACACCGCTGCGTTGAAACAATGATACGCGCACGCGCGGAACGGTTATGGTCAAATGAGACACCGACGAAGCGAGCGTTAGGGGAGGAAAAAAGGTATGCGAAACGCAACGAAATCACTAGGATACGATGCGGAAATGAAGTTACTGAAGACAGCGACCCGATAGAACGCGAATTTGTTCAGCACTATCGAGGTCTTTTTAGTCATCAAAGTTGGTTTAAAGGAGACTATGAAAGTAAATTTTTGTCTCTTATGCCAAAGTTAGATGAAGAGGTCAAGGCGAGACTGGAGGAACCGATAAGTGTTAGCGAAATAGAAATGGCAATCGATGAACTGGGAAAGGGCAAGTCACCAGGGCCGGACGGCATCAGCGCCGCTTTTTACAAAACGTTCACGAAAGATTTAGCGGTGATATTGCACGCGGTGTTCACGAGAGCGTACGAGTGTAAAAAAATGCCGTCGTCCTTTCAAAGAAGTCACATCGTCTTAATTTCCAAAAGCGACGATCCAGAGAAGCTGCTGCAAGTCGAGTGTTACCGACCGATTAGCCTTACCAATGTCGATTACAAGATCTTAATGAAAATTCTGGCAAACAGGTTACAATTAGTCATTAAAGAATTAGTGGGACCGCACCAAACATGTGGGATTGAAGGAAGGACAATTTACACAAACATTCATGTGGCGCGAAGTATATTAGAGATGATTGATGCGCTAGGTGGTAAAGTGGCAATGTTACAAATTGACCTCGAAAAGGCTTTCGATAGGGTGGGGCCCGAAGTGTTGTTCAGCATTTTGCGCCATGTGTACCTAGGGTCCGTCATTTTAGAAGGCGTGACGATGGCATACAAGCAGTGCACAGCAAACCTAGTGATAAACAAAAACGTGAGTCAGAGCTTCCCCGTCCTGTCATCGGTACGGCAAGGGTGCCCTTTGAGTCCGTTGCTATTTGCAATTTATCTCGAACCCTTTTGTTTGAAAATACTGGAAAATAGTGCTGTACACGGGATCAGGCTTCAGTCAAGTGAAGTGAAAGTACTGTCGTACGCGGATGACATTGCCGTGTTTTGCGAGGACACAGATAGCGTGAAGAAGACTGTAATAGAAGCCTCCTTGTTTTGCGAAGTGACTGGGAGCAAAATTAATTGGAAAAAATGTTCAGGTTTCTGGCATGGGGATTGGGAAACCACGCCGTCCACATTTCCAAAGGTCCAGTGGAGTGTGTGTCCAGTTAAGTATTTAGGCAAGCCACTCGAGTGCTACAGAGACCCAGACGAGTACTGGAAGGAGAAAATTGAGGCTACACGAGAGAAAACGCTCAAGTGGGGTGGACGGGACTTGTCTATGTTTGCACGCTCGACCGTATGTAACGTGTTTCTTGTTGCGAAGGTAATGTATGTTCTACAAGCCCTCTGTATGTCAAGAACTATAGTTCAGAAGTTTTTGTTCAGAAGTTCAGGTGTTTTTGTGGCGGTCAACTTCGGAAAGAACGAGTCGCACGAACCTTTTTCGTTCAGCGAAGGCAGGGGGTTTGGGCCTTGTACATCTATTTCTGCGACAAGTGGTCGCACGGTTCATTTTCTTTCGTGATGAAAGCGATCCTTTTTTGCGCCATGTTATTCAGACAAGGCTATCGCACACTCTCCCTGAGTTTGTTGTGTCAACTAGTGATGCAAGACCAGTGTCTGTGAGAGGGTTTTTGAGTGAAGTTGTGCGTGCCGTCAAACTCCTCAAAGTGCGATTTTCGACAAAATACCTGAGTGTTCTCACGCGGAAACGTCTATACAAAGATCTTATTGATGTATGCTTGCCCGTGCCAATATACCGGTCGCTGTACCTAACTGGAAAAGTCAAAGATGTTCTTCAAAGAATTAAGAAAATGCCAGTTAGAGCACTCTGCAAAACGTTCTTTTTCCAGTTGCATAGTGGCACTCTTCCTGTGAATCCTTGGTTGGAAGAAAAGGGGTTATTTGTCTACGGGTCCGTAAACTGTCGTTTGTAGAAAAAAATAGAAACAGTTGAACACATCTTCCTGGATTGATGGGACGCAGTATTTCATTGGGACATTCTGCAGAGGACTTTGAAAAAGGACCTGCCACTTTCTCATTAGAACATTAGGTACCTTTCAACGGAAAATGAAGGGGGAGTGCCCTATGACATGATCATGCTCCTATCTCTACATAGTTTGTGGAGAGTTCGTATGGCGGTCAGGCATGCTGATGCCAATGCTAGACCCGTCAGGGAATACTTTATTGAATGTATAACGTACATCAGGGAAGTTTACCGAGCGCAAGTAGACCCACCTGAGTGGATCACAACATTAGATAGCCTCGCATCATTTAAAAAAATTTAGTTCTTGACGCAGCAAAAGAGAGGCTGCTGTCTCACATCCATCCACCAAGCGTTGTGTCTGTCGATTGTATCAAGTCACAAGCAGGCAATACAAAAAAACAGCTTGTTGGCGCAACGGTAGCGCGTCTGACTACAGATCAGAAGGTTGTGTGTTCGAATCACACCCGGGTAAAGGATATACCCGTTTATTTTTTTCCTTATTATTTCTACTTGCGGTATTCAGGTTTCTCCGCCAACTTTTAGGATGCAAAACAATTTCCCCACTTTTTATGACAGTCTACCATCATGCCAAGCTCCAAGAGGATGTCGTTGGTGAACAAAACGTATATCACACTCACACGCCTTCCGGGGACCGTTGTACAGCAATTACAACACTCACTCACGAACACCATGCTCTCGAAACGAACGCTCTTGGAGCAGAGGCTGTGTCACGGAATTCCAAGATTTTGGACACCATCATGCTTTCGTTCCTATAAAGTGCAGGTATTGTATCGTTATTGTATAGCACCGTCGCTGGGCGGCCCGGTGGCGCAACGGTAGCGCGTCTGACTCCAGATCAGAAGGTTGTGTGCTCGAATCACACCCGGGTCAAGCATATACCCGATTCTTTTTTTCCTTATTATTTCTACTTGCGATATTCAGGTTTCTCCGAGTGGATTTTCACGCACCATCTTTAAGGATGCAAAAATATTTCCCCACTTATCACAGTCTACCATCATGCCAAGTTTCAAGAGCATGGCGTTGGTGCATGAAACGCATACTACACTCACACAGCGCACGTCTTCCGGGGACCGTTGTACTGCAATTGCAACACTCGCTCACGAACACCATGCCCTCGAAACAAACGCTCTCGGGGCAGAGGCTGTGTCACGGAATTCCAAGATTTTGGACACCATCATGCTTTCGTTCCTATAAAATGCAGGTATTGTATCGTTATTGTATAAAAACGTCGCTGTTGGGCCATTCTGTTTTCGGTTTCCGTCAGGAGCGGTCGCAGAATGGTTGGCTCCGAAGGAGCAGCGATAGCGGCCGATGCCGGCCTTGGTGTTCTGTCTTTCGCTGTACCCAAGGATTAAAGGATTGTTTTGCCCCGCTGCCAACAGGAGAAGCTATGGGTCGCGCAGTCGTTTTATACTGCGATTATACCTGTCGACCGTACCGGATTGACGATTTTCGCCAACCGCTGAAAGATTTCGGTGTCATACAGGAAGTGGGCGGCATCGGTGCTTATCAGATGTCGCACGTTTGGCTGGTCAACTTTCGGAGTGACGACGCGAAGAAGAAGCTGCTGGAAGCCGGGAGGCTGGACGTGAAGGGGCGTACGTGTTTGGTCATCGACCCAAACAAGCAAGAGCTACGGGTGAAGCTTCATTGGGTTTCCTTCAACGTGTCAAACAAAGCGATTCGCCGGGCCTTCGCTGTGTACGGCGAAGTGAAGGATGTGGCGAGCGCTCGATGGAGAGCAGCTGATTTTGAAACTGCGGACTTTACTACTCGTGTGCTCCGACTTGTGCTTCGGGAGGGCGTCACCCCGGAATGTCTACCGCACCAGGTGCCGCTTGGAAAGGGGAAAGCTCTTGTAGCGGTTCCAGGTAGGGCCCCGGTCTGTCTGCGGTGTCGCACTGCAGCCCACATCAGACGTGAATGCAGGGTGCCCAAATCCACCGAGTGCCATGCCTTCGGGCATGAGCAGGCTGACTGCACGCGAACGTACGCGCGAGCGGTCGGCCGGGATGCTGACGCAGACCGGGACGAGCTCCTGATGGACGAAGAGGAGGCGGAGGCGGCAGCGACTCCGGAAGAGGACGGGAACGCTGTGAAAGACGTGGTGAGCGACTTTGCAGAGAAACCGTCCGAAGGCAACTCTACACAAGAGGGTTTAGGTGAAGAACTAACGAAGGAGGTGATGGTTCCGGAAGCCAACCCCTCCACATCGGAGACTGCCCTCGCGGCTTCGCCGGCTGTGGCCACCGAGAGTGACTTCAAAAATTTGAAAGCCCGCTTCTACTTTTGCGCTTGCTGTCAATTTTTATCTCCTCTGACAGTTTCGAACCGTCGCGGGCCTCGGGAAAACACGGAAATTCGTTTATGTTCGCGCCACTTCCATTTCTACCAGGGAATGCGGCCGCCGCGTGCTTTCAATCTTGCCTCAATGCCGAGAGCTCGCAAAGGGCCCGCTGACAACTGCGTCGCAATTCCAGCGACAGGAAAAAGTGAGTGAGTAGCTCTACTTTCTCTGCACAGTATGTGGTGTGAAGCTCCATTTTCAAACAACATGCCAGGGTTTTTCTGGAAGATGCAGAGCATTAAAACAACAAACTGTAACTCACGGCAGTGTAAACAAGTCACCTAATGCGAACTGACTAATGATCAGGGTTGCGGGACGGAACAATGGCAGAAAACAATGTCAATACTCTGTACTTTTAGCTAGTGACACTCGCCGAGCGCAACCAACAAGCCCACCGAGACGATAAGAATCATTTCATACATTTCTCCATTACCATTTGTAGTGGTTTACGACAGCTTTGCCGGACATCCGCTTTCGCAGGGCGCAATGGCGACCAAATTTTAAATGCAGAGCATTTCAGTAACTCACAATGTCACCCGCGTTGACATCCGTAGTCCGCACCGCACCCCTACCAACTATATAAAAAAGACATCCCCCTCGCGAGGGGCACGATCAAATGCACAGCATTTCCGAGGGGGTGCGCCGGCAAGTCGTGTCTCTCGATCGCGGGACCCGTGTCGCCATCTTTCGGAGGCGCGGGACAACTTGTGGCGCTTTCGAAACAAACCAGAGTGAAGGATATAAGGCGGTTTCGGTGCATCGAAATCTGTGTCGGTTTCGTAGCTCGGTCGGTAGTGCGCCGGCCACCTTGCGTTCCGCCCGCGGCGTCATGGGTTCGAAACCGGGCGCCGGAAAATGTTATTTCTTTTATAGTGTAGTGGCCTGGCTGCGGACTACGACAAGGCGCGCCTGCGGACTACGACAAGGCACGCCAACGCCGCGTGACATTGTGAGTTACTAAAATGCTATGCATTTAAAAGACGACGAGGCAACTGTAAGAGGGTCCAGTGTGGTGAAGATGAACCTGCAGGAAGGGTCGGCGGAATGCGGAAGGGAGTGCGTCGATGATGCGCCCAAAGCGCGACGTCTACGGCAACTTGAACAGCAGTGGAAGTACGTTGGGAAAAAAAATCGTGTCGTCAACGAGTTGCCTGCGTCACCTCTTACGAGTGGCAGCACACCCAAGGCCTGATTTGAGTTTGAAACGGAATACCCTGCAAGACGTGCCAACAAAGGTAACCCTACGCCTTCCGTCTGACACTGCTATTTCATGTTTTACCTCAATAGGCCCATGCGTGTCGCTACGCTTAATGTACGGGGACTAAGTTCCCGAAGAAGGCAGATGCAAGTGTATTGGCTGGCGCTTGAGGAGAACTTGGATATATTAGCAGTTCAAGAGACAAAAGTAAAAGACGAGGATCAGAGAGAGGCTATGGTACGCTGTTTCCAGTCTAAGTATCATGCATGTGTTTCTCACGCGGTTGGCACGTCGGCCGGGTGCGTACTGTTTATCAGACAAATCATGGGCCTAAATATTGAGCATATGACTTCTAGCACGGACGGGCGCCTAGTTGTGTGTGATTTTGCGGTGTCTGAGTGTAAGTGGCGTGTCTTGTGCTTGTACGCTCCAACAAAGGTGCGGGATAGGAAAGATTTCTTCGACACTGTGGCACCTCACTGCAACAGTGAACGAAGTGTCGTCATGTTAGGTGATTACAATTGTGTTTGTGCATCACACGACAAGACAAGTGCTACACCGTTCATAGACGCAAGCACAGAAACGTTACTGTCTATTGTAAATGAATGTGACGACGTAGGAGAAACTGTAAGTGGAGGAGGAGTTGAGTTTACTCATTTTCAAGGATACAGTCACTCCAGGCCTGATCGAGCGTACGTATCATTGGAAATTGTACCAGAATGCAGAAATTATCACGTGCGTCCGGTCCCATTCAGTGACCATTGTTTGGTCGCCTTTTCCATCGGGAGCAAGAAAACGCAACCGAAAGAATTCAGATGGGAACAATGGAAATTAAACTCGAACGTACTAAGCGATGACGTCTTTGTAAAATACGCCCAGAGTGCATTGAAGGAAGAAAACAAAAAAGAAAGATATGGGGTCAAATGGGAGCTGCTCAAGCAAAACATAAAAATGAAAGCGCTAGAACGAGCTACATTGCTGAAGCATGAGAAGGACAAGGACGAAAGAATTTTGCGCAACAATCTGCAGGCGCTCGTACAGCTTGAATGTACGCAGCCAGGAGCCTTTAAGGATGACATCTGCGCGATAAAGAAAAAAACTAGTAGTGATCGGCACCGAGCGATATCGTGGGGCGCTCGTAAGATCAAGAGCTGAACACATTATCGCGGGAGAACAGCCAACGAAGCGAGCGTTAGGAACAGAAAGAAGCCAAGCTCGCCGCAATTATATAAAGGAGGTACAATACAAAGATACGTACGTTACAGAAACTGAAGATATCGAGCATGCCTTTTACGAGTACTACAGCGCCCTTTTCGCTCAAAGCACGGTTAACGTAGAAAAATTCAAGGAGTTTCTTCCCTTGATGCCAGTGTTAGAAGCAGACAGTAAAGAATTTTTAGAACAGCCCATAACAGTTAACGACGTAGAAATGGCTATAGAAGACTTAAACCCTGGTAAGTCGCCGGGGCGGGATGGCTTGACGGCAGCGTTTTATAAGAAATTTAAGACTGAATGTTCACCTTTGTTAGCAAACGTTCTCAATGAGGCTCTAGAGCTTAGGATCCTTCCTCCGTCATTTCTAAATTCACACACCGTACTTATCCCCAAAACTGAAGACATCACCAAACTTAAACAGGTTTACCGTCCCATATGCTTAGCAAACGTAGATTACAAAATTTTCATGAAAATACTAGCAAGAAGGATGCAGACAGTAATGAGAGAATAAGTAGGGCCCCACCAAACATGTGGAATAAAGGGAAGGACTATATTTTCTAACACACACAAGGCACGATGTGTCCTAGAGTGTTGCGATGTCACAGGAGGGGGCGTTGCCATGATCTAGTTGGATTTAGAAAAAAGCATTTGATCGTGTGCCACATGACCTCCTGTTCCTCATTTTAGAGTATATTAATGTAGGATCTGTGATTCTGGAAGGAGTACGCATGGCGTACAATAGGTGTACGACAAGCCTGACTATAAACAAGCATGTCGGTAAGCGAATACAAGTGGAACGATCTGTGAGGCAGGGATGTCCCTTAAGCCCGCTTTTGTTCTGTATATTTATTGCGTCTTTTTGTTTAAGTGTGATTAAGAGTGAGAACAATCAAGGTTTCCTACTCCATGCGGCTGAAGTTAGAATAGGCTGGCTTACGCGGATGATGTTGCTGTTTTTTGTACAAATTATGAGAGTGTTTGAGGTTGTACAAGTGGTCAAACGTTTTTGTGAAGCCAGCGGCAGTTCAGTAAACTGGGGTAAATCTTTAGGGTTTTGGCATGGCAACTGGCCTGCAACTCCAGGCATATTCGAGAACATGCAGGGGGTAACTAGCCCTGTTAAACACCTCGGAGTGCCGCTGTTGTACTATCAGGACAGCGAGCCGTATTCGATAAGGCTGACAAGTGGAAAGGGTGGGGACTGTCTGTGTTCGCGCGTGTTACTGTTTGCAATCTATTTCTTGCCAGCAAGCTTTGGTATGTGCTTCAAGTGTTGCATTGTTCAAGAGTAAACGTGCAGAAGATTCACCGGGTGTTTGCCGTGTTCGTGTGGGGTTCAACATGGGAAACAACAAGCAGAACAAATCTTTTTCGGCCGGTCCGAGAAGGCGGTCTCGGGTTAACTCATCTGTTTTTAAGGCAACTGATTAATAGGTTTTTCTTTCTTAGAGATGTCACAGACCCTTTTCTTCGAACGGTCTGTCAATTGAGGCTTGGAAGTGTGCTGTCAGAGTATGTCGTGACCACCGAATATTTGAGCGATGGGGTGAAGGGATATTTCAAAGAAGTGGTCTTGTCTTTTCGTTTCCTCACCGCACGTTTCTCTTTGGATTATTTGAGTACAGTCACAAGGATTGATTGATTGATTGATTGATTGTGGGGTTTAACGCGCCGACGCAACGCAGGCGATGAGGCGCGCCGTAGTGGAGGGCTCCGGATTAATTTTGACCACCAGGGGTTCTTTAACGTGCGCCGAAATCTCGTACACACGGGCGTTTTTGCTTTTCGCCTCCATCAGAAAAGCGGCCGCCGCGGCCGGGAATCGATCCCGCGACCTCGTGCTCAGCAGCGCAACGCCTTAGTACAGTCACAAGGAAAAGGCTGTACAAAGATATTGTAGACATAGTGCTGCCTATACCATTGTACCGAAGCATGTACACCCTGGCGATCGAGCGGAACGTTCTGAAAAGGGTAAAAAATATGCTTGTTCCATCTGGGGTTAAAAACTTCTTTTTCAAAATGCACACGGGTACACTTGAGGTAAAGTGTACCCGTGTGCAAGTGGAGCAGAAACAATTGTTTGTACCATGGGGAACAGACTGTTTTGTATGTAAAAAACCGGGGACGATCGCACACGTTTTTTAAATACAGAGCATTTCAGTAACTCACGATGTCACCCGCGTTGGCGTCCGTAGTCCGCACCGCACCCCTCCCTACTATATAAAAAAAAGAAATACTATCCGGCGCCAGGTTTCGATCCCTCGACCCTGCGGGCGGAACGCAATGCACAAGGTACTCTAACCACTGCGTCACAAAGCCGACACAGAATGCAAGGCTATGAACGCGCCTTATATCGTTGACTCATTCAAATTACTGCTGACGAGCGCTCTCTCGTCAGCAGTTGCCACAAGTGCGACAACATTAACGTAACGCAAACTACTTAAAGTCGTGCGCCCCCGGAAATGCTCTGCATTTGATCGTGCCCCTCGCGAGGGGGATGTTTCAATGCGTCTTCCTACTGGCCAGTACACTCGTCGCCATCTGTCGGATGTTGTGCGAACCTTTTGCGGCTGATGGCGCGCGATTTGGAACGACATTTGCATATGATCAAACTGAAAAGCTCTCCAAGAAAAACAAATAACAGGGCCAGAGTTTCTGCAGTGGATATAGTATTTTTTTGAAGCACTGAGGTCGCAGGGAGTTTTCGGTCATCCATCGCGACCGCGGCGAAAAGCGGCTTAACAGCTCAGTTGTAAAAAACGATTTTCCCGTAGTCTGAAAATGGATACTTTCGGCTATCTGAGAGGAGGTTTCGAGGTTATAATGCGATATAGTCTTGCATGGTGTGACATGCAAGGAAGACTTCACTAGACCAGTACACCATGTTTAGACTGTTGGGGGGCTGTATTCTTTTGGGACATTTTGCAAAGAACAATCAAAAAAGAATTTCCGCTGGATCCCAAGGGTATAAGGTTCCTCTCTGTAAAAATAGAGGATGGAATTCCGTATGACACCGTCATGCTGTTAGGACTGCACAGCATATGGCGGAACAGATTGGCGGTAAGGTACAGTGACGTTGATGTGAGAATACCGGAATCTTTCATAGAGTCGGTACATCTTTTTGTAGAAATGTATAAAGTGCAAGAGGTTGACCCTGAGTGGATACCTGTTTTCGAAGAGCTGTTGAAATTGAGAGTATTGAAGGACCAGCGTCAGTCTAAGTCAGACTGACGTTTTTTATCAATTGAGAGTACTGCGCGCGGGTTTTGGTTCACATGTAAAAAGGCAATAACCATAAAAAAAAATTCCCCCGCATTTCCCCGAGGGGGAGAATGTGAAAGTGCGAATGCACGGTTGTCGGCCCGCTTGCGGCGCTTGCGCTCGGCCCCCGCAGCCCACCGCCTCGCCGCCTTCTCTTCCATCTCTTCCATCGGGTTTGTAGTATCACGTGTACACCACGCAGTTATCAAGCCGCTATAACGCCGCTGAGTCGCCAACGCACGCCGCTGACGACGTAGTTTGAATGCGTTAAAGATATAAGGCGCGTTACTAACACTGATATCAGCGTCGCGTCCGTGGCTTAGTCGGTAGAGCGTCGCGCTGAGGCCGCAAAGTCCTCGGATCGAAACCTGGCGCCGGATGCTGTTTTTTTTTTATATAGAGAGGAGGACTGCGGACGCCGCCGCCGCCGCCGGCGGTGGAAGATTTGGGGTCGCTTATAACCGTCGCTGTGCGGCCCAGTGGCGCAACGGTAGCGCGTCTGACTCCAGATCAGAAGGTTGTGTGTTCGAATCACACCCGGGTCAAGAATATACCTGATTCTTTTTTTACTTATTGTTTCTACTTGCGATATTCATGTTTCTCCGGGTGGATTTTCATGCGCCTTCTTTTAGGATGCAAAACAATTTCCCTACTTATCACCGTCTACCATCATGCCAAGTTTCAAGAGCATGGCGCTGGTGCACGAAACGTATACTATTACACTCACACAGCGCACGTCTTCCGGGGACCGTTGTACTGCAATCGCAACGCTCGCTCACGAACACCATGCTCTCGAAACAAACGATCTTGGGACAGAGGCTGTGTCACAGAATTTCACGATTTTGGACACCGTCATGCTTTCGGTGTTAAAAAATGCAGGTATTGTACCGTTATTGTATAGCACCGTCGCTGTGCGGCCCGGTGGCGCACCGGTAGCGTGTCTGACTTCAGATCAGAAGGTTGTATGCTCGAATCACACCCGGGTGAAGAAAATACCCAATTCTTTTTTAAATGCAGAGCATTTCTTAGCCTCGCCTCTTCCTGCGTCGGACGGCGTCCACAGCTCCGCGTCCGCAGCAGGTGCGCCTCTCCTCCTTCCCTCCTCTCTCTCAACAGCAGCTGGCGCGCGCATGCGTCGTAGTCAGCCCGTTCGCTCCGTCGAGGTCTCCGCGTAACAGGTGCGTGATAGCAGCGCGGTGGGGCGTGGAAAGGCGCGCGCTGCTTGCGCATGCGCGCTCTCCCCCCAGTACTGCTCTCCCTCTACTGCGCGCGCTGCAAATATAAAGCGGCTAGCGGTCGCTCGTGCTTCAGTCACTGCGTTGCTCCTTCCTTCCTTGGTTGACGCTCGCTCCACCCTAACGCGACTTTACTCTCCTCTCTCTACCCCAAACCAACACCAACGCAACTACGACCCAACTAGCCACCCTAACGCGACTTCACGCGGCGTTAACGACCCCCAATGCTCTGCATTTACTCGTGTTCCCCTCGCGGGAAGGCGCGGGAATTTTTTTCTTATTATTTCTACTTGCGATAATTAGGTTTCTCCGGATGGATTTTCACGCGCCATCTTTTAGGATGCAAAACAATATCCCAACTTATCACAGTCTACCACCATGCCAAGTTTCAAGAGCATGGCGTTGGTGCACGAAACGTATACTAAACTCACACAGCGCAAGTCTTCCTGGTACCGTTGTACTGCAATTGCAACACTCGCTCACGAACACCATGCTCTCGAAACGAACGCTCTTGGGGAAGAGGCTGTGTCACGGAATTCCAAGGTTTTAGACACCATCATGCTTTCGTTCCTTTAAATGCAGGTATTGTATCGTTATTGTATAGCACCGTCGCTGTGCGGCCTGGTGGCGCAAAACATTCCAATTCCGGCCACCGAAGCGTGCGGACGCAGAATCATGAGCCAAGGGAAATATAAATGGTAGCGAAGGTTCGGGCAAAAAGGGGTTCAGAACCTATTGCCAGCGACATCAGCATGGGGGCTTATGGGAGTGGCGATTGAAGCGCGACTAGGTGAGGAGGGAACAAACACTAGTAGCAAAAACCAAGTTTTGTTCAACAATAAAACAACAATTATATTTTACGAACTATATTTATTTCTTAATCACATTTATTTAGGCACAGTGTATAAATAATTTACGAAAATGCCGTTCATTCTCAAAAACCTTTTTTGTAGCGCCCTCTGAAGAATGGCACATGTCATTGCTTTGTGATGCAGCCCTTGTAGTGATCGGAAAGGCGCTCCTAAAGTTCGTCTGCTAGGAAACGCCCCTCGCGTGTTTTGGTGGTGCGTATTTGCATTGGTTTTTCCTTGTTAATTTGGTGTGCACTTAATTTTTTCTGTGCGTGGAGTTGCGAGGTGCGTTGTATCGTCGGTGAACACGTGTAGTACCGTGCCCGGCAGGCACGGTGAACTACGGGACGATGCTGCCAATGGTTGGAGCGGAGCGCTTTCCTCGGTACCTACGGAAACGATGTGCTGTACAAGTTGCAACAGCAACTCCCGTACACCTGGCGTTTTACTGCATCATTTTCCTCTCATTTCTACAGGTAAAGCTAAACTATTGTACTGTTAATATGTGCACGGGGGTTGTGTAAGGGAACGTGGTGGTGCTTCGAAAAAAATGGGTCTAAAGCTTTGTTATGTCACAGTTATCTCTTGATTTCACCTCAGGCTGGCTGAGAGCAAGTTGTGTCAATTACTCTAGGACTTCTCGGCGTAGTACCACTCGAATTTAAACGAATCGCTTTAATTGTCTATCTCAGTGTCTTCTCTATTGCCTTACAACGCTTGTAGTGCTCGTTGCTTCCCGCACTTGTATGCGCAAGCATTATTTCCATCGCAATACTGTGTTGTGCTGCTCCGTGCTGCGCTGTTGCCAGATCTTTCCTGCTATGTGCTTTTACATACTGCCGTCGCTTTCGTTTGCATTGATCCATTTTTCCTCTTTTTACTTATCTGTTGCGACACTTGCCTAATAATGCAACCAGTAAATTGCAGGCGTGAATGCTGAGTGAACTTCTGTAGAAACCCTTGTCTACTTGATAAGACGCCGGGACAGCTGCAGTGTGCTCGCTGCACTTTCATGAATCGGCATTCCTGCGGCCCGGTTTTCTACGTCAAGATGCAGTGCCTAGTTCTTTTCTCTTGTTTCCAAGTAGTTCTGCTGTTTACGCTTTCATTGCTCATAATGCTATGAGTTACGGGTAAAGTAAATTTTTCGGCGCGTAAGGAAAATCATAATGCTTGTAGTGCCCACGAACATTTTGTACTTATTGTATACGTGCTCATTTGTGCAGTGTGGTAAATTTGTTTTATGTTCATCCTGGAATAAAATTCAAATGTCTTGATTATAGCATGACTTTGCGTTATTTCTTCCCTTAGAACAGAAGAACACAAACTGAGCAAGCATTATATAACCTTGATCTATACTTCAGGCACGCACGCCTACCTGCGTATGTGCGACGCAATTAAACTTAGCAGTGGCGTTGGTAGAAATTGGTATCGGGGTAAGGAGAGGGCACGTTTTTTATATTAAAGAGGGGCCGGGGAGAGTGGCCAAGTGTCATTTTGGGCTCTGTATCCCAAGGCAGAAAAGAAATTCTGGTCGACGGGGGGGGGGGGGTGTACGTTTGCCACCCGCTGCAATCAAAATAAACAACTGATTGCTTTTATACAGCAGTAGAAGGCATGAATATAGAATAAAGGTTCAGAGAAGATGCAAGATGCTTTTATAAACACCGAGGCGAATCATACGACAGTACGCTAAAGTGCGTTTCTCTAGTCCCGAGTATAAGCTGGCGTTGACTTGAAGCACGCACGCCAAGGGCTCGCCAACTTGCGTCAGATGGCAATGACATGAGCCCTCAGCGATCACAGTCCTGCTAAGACTATTTTGAAGTAAAATTTTCCCGCTAATGCCACCAAAATGACGTCACTTTCTGACCGGATCTTGCGTCACATCCTGTTTATTTTTTGTTCCGCCGGAAGTGTTCCCTCCTCACACAGATGGCGCTAAGCCCCATGAGCATCTTAACAGCCGCCATTTTCTGAACGTATGGGCTTCTATGGAAGCTTCGCTACCAGTTATATTTACCTTGCATGAGCTCCGGCGGAGCGGCAATAGCGGCCCAGCCTGGCCGCGGCAACAGGATGGAAACGAAAGAAGATAACGAGTACCAAGTCATTTTGCCTCAACTGCCGACAGGACGGGTTGTGTGTAATATGGTGTTTCTCCACGGCGACGTGAAAGCCAGGCCGTTCCGTGTCGAGGATTTCCGGGACATGCTCGCCCGTGTTGGTACGCCCTCCGACGTGATCGCGTTGGGGGCGTACCAAATTAACCACGTGTGGGCCGTGACCTTCAAGAACGCGGAGGCTACAAAGAAAATGCTCGCGGCCGGTGAGCAGGAAGTGAAGGGACGCCGTTGTCTTGTCATCGACCAGCAAGACCAGCAGGTGAGGCTCAAGCTTCACTGGCTGCTGCACGGTGTTGACGACGAGGACATCCGAACGGCGCTCGCCCCGTTTGGAAAAGTTACCGAGATAACGAAAGAACGATGGCGAGTCCAGGGAGTCCTTGACAAGGGGTGTACGACGCGAACGGTAACGCTGAAGCTGAAAGCCGGTGTGACGGTGGAGGATTTGCCGCACCAAATTCGGGTCGGCGGGGAGTTGGCCCTCTTGGTAGCACGAGGCAGACCTATGCAGTGTTTGCGCTGTAAGTGGACTGGTCACGTACGCCGTGAGTGCAAGGTGCCCCGCTGCTCCCGGTGTCGCCGTTTCGGGCATGCGGATGCGCAATGTGTCCGCACGTACGCCAATGTTACGGCACCCGCGAGCGGTGAAGACTTCGCAGAGCACTTGATGGACGTTGCCGAGTCGGAAGCAGCGGCACAAGGCACAGGGAACCTACAGACTGCGGAGGCGTCCCCAAGAGTTCCACCTCCTCTCGACGGCAACGAGCCGAAGACCCTGAAGGAACCCCCTGCGATTGATACTGCGGTCCAAGTGGAAGGCGAAAATAACCGCCAGCCCAGCCACGTCGATCCCGAACCAAGCGGTGAGAAGTCGATGGATGTTGGCGAGCCGGCAAGCACCGGGAGCACCACCAAGCGCGGCCTGGACAAGTCGGACGAAGGAGAGGAAAAAGGGACCACGGCCAGCAGCGAGGAGCCCCCGCTTAACACTAACCCGGGATGGCGGCCTTCCTTCAAGCCGCGACCTAACGTCGAGAACGGACGGGCACGCCCACCAAAGCCGTCAACACAGCAGCCTCCCCCCGCGTCCAAGGCGCCGGATGGAAGCGTCTAGCAAGGCGCTGACGCGAAAAGGTAAGCACCATGCCCGCGGTCTCTAACATTCAACAAAACGATAATGGAAGGCTCCCTGAATGTTGCAACCTTAAACGTCCGTGGTATGGCTGCTAGACGAAAGCAAAGCCAGGTTTACCGCCTCTTGTTAGAACAGGACGTCGACGTGCTCGCAGTTCAAGAGACGAAGGTTAAAGGCCAGGTGGAGACCGAGGGGATGGTGCGCCGTTTCACGTCGCGTTACTACGCTTGTGTAAGCCACGCGGTAGGAACGTCCGCGGGTTGTGTCTTGTTTGTAAGGAAGCTACCTGGCCTGGAAATCCAGGCGGTGGCTTCATGTCATTCAGGGCACCTCGTGGTGTGCGACTGTCGTTTCAATTCTATCGGGTTTAGAATTATATGTGTGTTTGCGCCGAATGCGCTAGATGCTAGAGTGGGATTTTTCGAAGGTCTCAAGCAGCACACTAACACCGAAAGGCTGCTTATGGTTATGGGAGACTTCAACTGTGTCCTGTCGTCCCACGATAAAACAAGTAAGAGCGCCTACAGAGATGCTAGCACCAGTGTGTTGTGCGATATCGTAAGTGAATTCGACTTGGTGGATGTCGGGGAATGCCTGGAGGGTACGAGAGATGTGCGGTTCACTCATTTTCAGGGGTGCAGCCACGGACGACTGGATAGGGTGTATATTTCACTGGATTTAGTCCATAAGTGTCACAGCTATACCGTACAGCCTATTTCGTTTTCAGACCACTGTATAGTTAAATGTAGAATTGGGAAAGAGCAACACAAAGCTCCTTTTTCCGGGGAGCTGTGGAAATTGAACGAGAAACTGTTACAAGACGATTTGTTCATGTACTTTGTTACTGAAAAAATTACGGAAATAGCTGAAGGGCATAACAGTCGAATCGAGGAAAGGTGGGAATTAGGCAAACAAGGCTGTAAAATAAAAGCTATCGAAAGATCTAGCAGTATTAAATTCGAAGAAAAAAATCGCGCCAATCCACCCCGTGAATGTGGTTGGAAAGCAAAGCTGTAAACGGCACCTATAACGATTACTCATGCGACGTCACTTAAAATCACTCACATCGCTCTACAAATAGTAAAACCAGAGAGAAGTGAAATGCACTTAACCACACCATTTATTACTTCAAAGAGATATTCTTGGTAAGGTTAAATCAATGCATGATGCATGAACGGTGTTTGGTTGAGTTGTATTGGTGTAGCAAGGGTGGAAACTTTTTTTTTGTAAAATCAAAGTAAGCTCCAACCCGGTGTTAGACGATCTGACTTCTCCATCTCTAACTACTTCTTAAGCGCCAAAAAGTATAGGGACATAGAATGAGACAGGGACACGGGATAGCGCGTGACCCTGTCTCATTCTATGTATCTGTATTTTTTGGCGCTTAAGAAGTAGTTATGGAACACCAACTAGCCCGAACACAAGCCCTTATTCTCCGTCTCTGCGCCGCGGACGGAGGCGACGAGACTTGCGGCTGAGAAGGAGGAGGAAGAACTACTTCTGTTCAGATTTCTGAACGGCCCAGAGTGCAGCCTTGGGGAGTGGTTCCTTCTTCTGTGGGGCCCATATGCAGTCCGAGCAGCCTGTGTTCTGTCCACCCGCTGAAGCTGGGTAGGTAGAGAGGGCCTGGACAGCAGCATCTCCCATTGCTCTTGTTGGGTAGATGACGGAAAGAGAGGAGGGTGCTCACTGCTAAAGTCGCACACCCCGATTACGGGGCGGAGTATTCCTACTTCTGAGAAAAATTTACATTCAGCGTCGTAGCGATTCGGATGCATTACGTGAAGACACGTAGGCTGTGGGAAGGAGCCCGGATTGTATGAGCCGTAGGGTAGTTTGTTGTTCTGTGGAAAGGTCAGGGTAAGGTGAAGGTACGGTCTGTCTCAGAAGTCGATAATGCTGGATTATCTCCCTGGACGTAACAAGCGGGCGACTGTCCTCGTGCAGCTCCATAGCACGGGAGGTAAAAGCGCAGGCTTGTTGGGTGGGCGTATTTGTTGCCCTCCATTGAAGCGTGAGGCGGTGTCCAGACGAGCTGAATGGAACCGTTTGGGGAGTGGTTTTTTAGCACGCACAGTGCAGGTCAGGACACCCAACCCGACTGGTAATTCCAGTAGGCTTGTTGGGAATCGGTGACTACCCTCCGAACCCCTGGTTGAGTGAGAGCCAAGGTGATGGCTGCCTCTTCTGCTGCCGTCATTTGTTGGGTCCTAAGCGAGGTACACGCAAGGAGGTTGGCTCTGGAGGTAGCCACGATGATGGCGTGTTGCTGCCCTCGATGTTAGGAGAAGTCTGTGTAGATAACTGCATGAGCCCCACCGAGGGTGGTGTTTAGCGCTTGAGCCCGTGCTTTTCGTTGACCCTCGTCATGTGAGGGGTTCATATTTCTAAGCAAAGGGAGCATCTTTAGTTTTAGTCGCCAAGAGTCTGGGAGTACGTCAAGCGGAGTGACATTCTGGGCTGCCCAGCCAATCTGGTGAAGCATGCGGTTACCCACCGCAGTTCTGAGTCGGACCTTCTGGTTAGAAAGATCGCCTTCTATCAGCTCTTCCACCGTGTTGTGGAGCCCGTGCTAAGCAGCCTCAGTGTGGACGCACTCATGAGAAGACCAGTGGCCTGCTCAACCGCCTTTCTAATCATTATATAAAGCATCTCTATGTCTACCTCGTCAAGAAAAAGATAGGGGTTTGTCGTAAGTAACTCTCGAGAGAACTTACGCTTCAATTAATCGAAAGGTACCGGATTCTTTTAGGCCTCGCTTCTTGGTGGCAACTCGCCTGATCATGTGTATGATTAGATTAATGCTGTTTTTCATGCGCTGCAAGGAGACGTGACTCTTGGTGTTAGTCTGGAGACGTAGGCCCAGGATCTTGATACTGGGGCTTGGAGAGATGGCCTGACAATCAAGGAGTATTTTAATGTATTTCTTGATTTGGCGTAAGGGCGGACGACAAGGAGCTGTGATTTTTTACGTGAACACTGGAGGCCGCAGGCTTTACCACATTGGCGTACTAAAAGTGAGATGCCATGGATTGGTGTGAGCTTCCTTTATTTTTGTAACTATTAGCACATGAGCAAGGTGCGCACAGGGTCGCTAGACGGGCGTGAGTGGTTGTGTGACGCTTTCGCGTGGCATTCAGCGAGATGGCAGGGGGTAAACCCGTAGATGTGCTTGGTGAGTACACGATATGTCGTCCCGTGTTCACGTGGGCTCGTAGCTGAATCGGTAAGACAACGGGCTCTCGGTTTGTTAGTCTATTAGTTCCAGGTTCGATTCCCGGCGGTTCCGGTAAATTCTTTTATTTGTTCGCTGGAGTTTTCTGGTGGCACCAACGGTCGCAAAAGAACCCTTTGGGGGTAGAGGTAGAAAGCTTTGCTTTAAAAATGAAAGAAAACGGGCTGCGTGCAAACCTTCAAAAGTTGATAGCACTGGAGAGCAAAAACCCAGGCATGTTTAAAGAAGACATAAGGCAGATAAAGCGCAAGCTTGAGGTAATTGATCAGGATCGCTATCGCGGAGCGCTTGTGCGCGCGAGAGCGGAACATTGGGCTTCCGGTGAGATGCCCACAAAACGGGTGTTAGGAATCGAAAAGACTCAAGCCCGTCGGAATCAGATTAACGAGATAGAAAGGAAAGGTCAAGTAACTTCAGAAAAAAATGAAGTGGAGGGAGCGTTCTTTGAATTTTATCAAGCACTGTTCGCTTTCAGGGAGGTAGACGTAGAAAAATTCAAGCGTGATTTTATCGATGTGTTGCCTCGTTTGGAAGATGACGAAAAAAAATGGCTAGAACAACCCATTTCGGCAGATGAAGTCAAATGTGCCATCGACAACTTCCATCCGGGCAAGTCACCGGGTCCCGACGGACTGGTGGCGGCTTTCTATAAACAGTTTAAACATTTGTTATCTCCTGTTCTTGCCGGCTTGTACAATGAAGCTTACGAAATTAAAACGCTTCCGCCATCGTATTCTACTTCGCATACGGTATTAATACCGAAAACAGACGATACGGGAAAACTAAGGAATGTTAAGGCATACAGGCCAATCTCTCTAACAAATGTGGACTATAAAATTTTTATGAAAGTTCTTGGTAAAAGGCTACAAACAGTAATCCAACGAATTGTTGGACCGCATCAGACATGCGGTATCAGGGGCCGCAACATCTTTACAAACATACATAAGGCTAGGTGCATTCTTGAATGTTGCGATACAATGCACACGGTTGTGGCGATTCTCCAGCTCGATTTGGAGAAAGCCTTTGACTGTGTTTCTCACGAGATTTTGTTCTGTATTTTAGGGTATATTAATGTTGGTTCGGTTATAAGAGAGGGAGTGGCTCTGGCTTACAGGAATTGCAGGACACGATTGATAGTTAACAAGAACTTGGGAGCGGTCATCGACGTGAAACGATCTGTTCGCCAGGGATGCCCCCTCAGCCCCTTATTGTTTTGTGTGTATATTGAGGCGCTGTACTTGAGTATCATCGGGAATGGTACAATTCGAGGTTTCAAACTGCAAGAGTCCGAGGTTAAACTGCTCGCCTATGCGGATGATATTGCTGTCGTGTGTTCGAATAAAGAAAGCCTGGTGTCCGCTGTGGAAACAGTGAAGCGGTTTGGTGAGGTCGCAGGCAGTGTCGTGAACTGGGGAAAGTGCCTGGGGTTTTGGCACTGTGAATGGATGTCCACTCCTGCTTTTTATGCTAATGTTAACTGGGTCACCACCCCGGTAAAGTACTTGGGAGCCCCCTTAGAATATTATCGCGACAGTGAGCCTTAGGCCCAAATTTTAAAACCTTCCTTACCTTACTAGGTCGCCTTAGAACTCGCAAGGAGGCCTTCAATTTCGGAACGTTCCCTACTGAGGCGTCCTTACGAAACTCTCCCTTGATGTCTCCTTACTGCAAGGTCGCTCGCAGGCTACCTTGATGCAACCTTACCCCGCTCTTTCAACTGGACGCACACTTCTCCGCAGCACTCGGCACACGCCTCGTTAGACCGCGCGGAACGCTGGGAGCTCCGTGCGGCGGTGCTGCGGGAGGAACGCGGCGGCTGTGGCGTCCGAGTTTATTGCTTCGTACGACAGCTGGGCGGACTTTGCACGGTTTTGCCTGCGGGTGGACGACTTCATGTGCGGCGACGTGTACAGATATCCATCGCTCACGATGAGGAAGCCGCGATACCGCCTCAACCCGCTGGAGCTGTACAGCGACGACGAGTTTTCATTCCGCTACCGTTTCTCCAAGGCAGCAGTGATGAAAGTGCTGGAGGAACTCTGCCTGCGCGAGAACTCGGACAGAAGGGGAGCCCCACTACTGACGTTGCTCAAGTTATTAGGCAGTTCCCCAAGACGTTAGGGGAACCCAAACGCAACGCGCTCGCGCGCGGCCAGTCCCCTACAGCCCACAACCGGCTTGCGTTGCTCGGCTCGGCTCGGGTGTTGGGAACTTTAGGCTTAGCATCGGGGCGGATATGATCGCCGCTATCTGTGCAACTGCAAATGACAATCCCTAACGCAACTTTTCACCACACTATCATCCCCTTTCTCGCATGTGAAAGTTTATTTCAGCTATAATTGCCGCATGAGCAATCGGTGACCAAGACTTCTGCCGTAGCCTGTTTCGGTGCTTCCGCACAGGTAGCGCCATCTTTCGGCCGCTCGGCGCACCGCGGGCCGCGATGATTGACAGGTCGGACCAGCGACCTCCGCGGCCGGTCAGCGTAGTGTTAGCAGTGGTAGCATCGCGGCAGATATCTGATCGCAGTTTTTAAATAAGCGCTGATAACGATCCCTAGCACAATTTTTCATCGCACTAACACCTACTTTCTCGCATGTGGATCTTCTTTTTTGACGGTTGACGGTGGTCGCGACCTCGTCAACGTTTCGCAGCCCACGGTCAGCAATGTGTTCTGGGAAGTTACGCAGGCGGTGTGCTTGCGCCTGTTCCCCAAAGTGCGTGCGGCTGCCAAACGCAACGAAGAGGAAACGCTAATGACGCGAAGTTTTACATTCCGCGGGCGAATGTTGGGCATGCTGTTGTATTCGTCGCAAAGCCGCTTCCACACTTTAGGTTTCGCTCGCAGCGACCCGGCGTTGCTCTTCTTGCACACCACAAAGTTTTTGTATTTTAGCGCCAGTTCTTGGAGATGTTCTTTTTTTTTCCTTCAGTGTAATCCACTTTCCCGGGCATGGCTATACTGGCCCTACGCTAGCACAAAACGTTGGCTCGCACGTTTCGATGCTAAATGCGATGTTGACAAAAATAAACGTGAGACTGTTGCCAGACTAGATTTGACTTACCAGAAACTGTAGTAACCGACCGGTACAACTTGTTTAAAGAACTGCGCAATAAGCAAACATTAAATATATATGCCCGTATAAATGTAAAACACGACAAATTGAATGCCTATCGCGGCTAATAAAGGCACATTTTAAGAACAAATTGCGCTTACCCTCGCACCCATGTGCACGAATGGCTTCCTTGACGGAGGTAAGGGCGCCCTTTGGTAAGGGAGGTTGAGGGAGGCTTTAAAAATGCGGATCGGAGCTGCAAGGTCGCCTCACTGTAAGGGAGCATGAAGGGCTCCTTCAGTAAGGTGAGGAAATGGGGTAAGGTAAGGAAGGTTTTAAAATTTGGGCCTTATTGGCGCGGGCAGGTGCAGGCAATGAGGGAGAGGGGGAAAAACTGAAAGCAACTGGTTTGTCAGTGTTTGGGAAAGCCACAACTTGTAATCTCTTTTTTGTTGCAAAGATTTCGTTTGTTATGCAAGTACTGCATTGTTCACGCTTGAATGTCCAGAAGCTACATCGCGTATTTGCTGTTTTTGTTTGGGGGTCCAATTGGGAAAGGAGTAGTAGAACAAACTTGTTTAGAAGAACCAGATATGGGGGTTTAGGGCTTACGCACCAGTTTGTACGACAACTCGTAAACCGATTTTTGTTTTTGCGCGATATACAAGACCCTTTTCTGCGCACTGTAATTCAAGTTCGACTAATGCGTGCTGTACCCGAATTTGTGGTTTCCTCACGCAGCATGCCGGGGGGTATTTATGGATATTTTAGAGAGATTGTTTTCTCATACCAATTTTTGCTCGCCCGGTTTTCGATGCAATATTTGGCCAATGTAACGCGGAAAAAATTGTATAAGGATGTGTGCGATGTAGTATTCCCTGTTACACTGTATAGAGGAATATACTGTGCTGGGCCAGGGCAGGATGTGTTGAAACGAGTGAAGCGAATGGAAGTGTCACCCGGAGCAAAGACCTTCTTCTTTAAATTACACACTGGTACGCTTTCAGTGGCGACTTGGATGAAGGATAGGGGAATCTCTATGCCATGGGGAACCGACTGTTCCATTTGCAAACAGCCGGAAACGGTGGAACATGTCTTCCTCCACTGTTGGGCAGCAGTATTTCTGTGGGATGTCCTCCAAAGGACACTTCGAAAGGACTTTCCTTTGAGCCCACATGGCATACGATTTTTGAGCATAGGCAGTGAAGACGGGGTTCCATTTGACCTTATCATGTTGCTTAGCCTGCACAGTATTTGGCGTTCGCAAATGGCCTGGCTCAATCGTGATGTAGACACGCGACCGACGCGACAGATGTTTAGAGAAAGCGTCTCTCTGTTCGTGGAATGTCAAAAAGCAAAGAACACAGTACCTGAGTGGCTGTCAAGGGTTGAACCTCTTACGGCGCTTAGGGAATTTTAAAAGACAACGTCGGCCTATGATGGCACGGCAGCCTCATTGTTAGTTTTACCTCTGTACCTGAAGTGTTTTGTTGTACTGTCGAAGACCGGCAATAAAAAAAAAGCCCGGTGGCGCAACGGTAGCGCGTCTGACGCCAGATCAGAAGGTTGTGTGTTCGAATCACACCCGGGTCAAGAATATACCAGATTTTTTTTCTTGTTATTTCTGCTTGCGATAATTAGGTTTCTCCGGATGGATTTTCACGCGCCATCTTTTGGGATGCAAAAAAAGTTCCCCTCTCATCACAGTCTATCATCATGCCAAGTTTGAACAGCATGGCATTGGTGCACGAAACGTATACTACATTCACACAGCACAAGTCTTCCTGGGACCGTTGTATTGCAATTGCAACACTCGCTCACGAACACCGAAACAAACGCTCTTAGGGCAGAGGCTGTGTCACGGAATTCCACGATTTTTGGCACTATCATGCTTTCGTTCCTATAAAATGCAGGTATTGTATCGTTATTGTAATGCACCGTCGCTGTGCGGCCCGGTGGCGCAACGGTAGCGCGTCTGACTCCAGATCAGAAGGTTGTGTAATCGAATCACACCCGGGTCAAGAATATACCCAATTCTTTTGTTCCTTATTATTCATACTTGCGATATTCAGGTTTCTCCGGATGGATTTTCACGCGCCATCTTTTAGTATCCCAAACAATTTCCCCACTTATAACAGTCTACCATCATGCCAAGTTTCAAGAGCATGGCGTTGGTGCACGAAACGAATATTACACTCACACAGCGCACGTCTTCCGGGGACCGTTGTACTGCAATTGCAACACTCGCTCACGAATACCATGCTCTCGAAACAAACGCTCTTGGGGCAGAGGCTGTGGCACGGAATTCCAAGATTTTGGGCACCATCATGCTTTCGTTCCTATAAAGTGCAGGTATTGTATCGTTATTGTATAGCACCGCCGCTCGGCGGCCCGGTGGCGCAACGGTAGCGCGTCTGACTCCAGATCAGAAGGTTGTGTAATCGAATCACACCCGGGTCAAGAATATACCCAATTCTTTTGTTCCTTATTATTCATACTTGCGATATTCAGGTTTCTCCGGATGGATTTTCACGCGCCATCTTTTAGTATCCCAAACAATTTCCCCACTTATAACAGTCTACCATCATGCCAAGTTTCAAGAGCATGGCGTTGGTGCACGAAACGAATATTACACTCACACAGCGCACGTCTTCCGGGGACCGTTGTACTGCAATTGCAACACTCGCTCACGAATACCATGCTCTCGAAACAAACGCTCTTGGGCAGGGGCTGTGTCACGGAATTCCAAGATTTTAGACACCATCATGCTTTCGTTCCAATAAAGTGCAGGTATTGTATCGTTATTGTAATGCACCGTCGCTGTGCGGCCCGGTGGCGCAACGGTAGCGCGTCTGACTCCAGATCAGAAGGTTGTGTAATCGAATCACACCCGGGTCAAGAATATACCCAATTCTTTTGTTCCTTATTATTCATACTTGCGATATTCAGGTTTCTCCGGATGGATTTTCACGCGCCATCTTTTAGGATCCCAAACAATTTCCCCACTTATAACAGTCTACCATCATGCCAAGTTTCAAGAGCATGGCGTTGGTGCACGAAACGAATATTACACTCACACAGCGCACGTCTTCCGGGGACCGTTGTACTGCAATTGCAACACTCGCTCACGAATACCATGCTCTCGAAACAAACGCTCTTGGGGCAGAGGCTGTGGCACGGAATTCCAAGATTTTGGACACCATCATGCTTTCGTTCCTATAAAGTGCAGGTATTGTATCGTTATTGTATAGCACCGCCACTCGGCGGCCCGGTGGCGCAACGGTAGCGCGTCTGACTCCAGATCAGAAGGTTGTGTAATCGAATCACACCCGGGTCAAGAATATACCCAATTCTTTTGTTCCTTATTATTCATACTTGCGATATTCAGGTTTCTCCGGATGGATTTTCACGCGCCATCTTTTAGTATCCCAAACAATTTCCCCACTTATAACAGTCTACCATCATGCCAAGTTTCAAGAGCATGGCGTTGGTGCACGAAACGAATATTACACTCACACAGCGCACGTCTTCCGGGGACCGTTGTACTGCAATTGCAACACTCGCTCACGAATACCATGCTCTCGAAACAAACGCTCTTGGGGCAGGGGCTGTGTCACGGAATTCCAAGATTTTGGACACCATCATGCTTTCGTTCCTATAAAGTGCAGGTATTGTATCGTTATTGTATAGCACCGCCACTCGGCGGCCCGGTGGCGCAACGGTAGCGCGTCTGACTCCAGATCAGAAGGTTGTGTAATCGAATCACACCCGGGTCAAGAATATACCCAATTCTTTTGTTCCTTATTATTCATACTTGCGATATTCAGGTTTCTCCGGATGGATTTTCACGCGCCATCTTTTAGTATCCCAAACAATTTCCCCACTTATAACAGTCTACCATCATGCCAAGTTTCAAGAGCATGGCGTTGGTGCACGAAACGAATATTACACTCACACAGCGCACGTCTTCCGGGGACCGTTGTACTGCAATTGCAACACTCGCTCACGAATACCATGCTCTCGAAACAAACGCTCTTGGGGCAGAGGCTGTGGCACGGAATTCCAAGATTTTGGACACCATCATGCTTTCGTTCCTATAAAGTGCAGGTATTGTATCGTTATTGTATAGCACCGCCACTCGGCGGCCCGGTGGCGCAACGGTAGCGCGTCTGACTCCAGATCAGAAGGTTGTGTAATCGAATCACACCCGGGTCAAGAATATACCCAATTCTTTTGTTCCTTATTATTCATACTTGCGATATTCAGGTTTCTCCGGATGGATTTTCACGCGCCATCTTTTAGTATCCCAAACAATTTCCCCACTTATAACAGTCTACCATCATGCCAAGTTTCAAGAGCATGGCGTTGGTGCACGAAACGAATATTACACTCACACAGCGCACGTCTTCCGGGGACCGTTGTACTGCAATTGCAACACTCGCTCACGAATACCATGCTCTCGAAACAAACGCTCTTGGGGCAGGGGCTGTGTCACGGAATTCCAAGATTTTGGACACCATCATGCTTTCGTTCCTATAAAGTGCAGGTATTGTATCGTTATTGTATAGCACCGCCGCTCGGCGGCCCGGTGGCGCAACTGTAGCGCGTCTGACTCCAGATCAGAAGGTTGTGTAATCGAATCACACCCGGGTCAAGAATATACCCAATTCTTTTGTTCCTTATTATTCATACTTGCGATATTCAGGTTTCTCCGGATGGATTTTCACGCGCCATCTTTTAGGATCCCAAACAATTTCCCCACTTATAACAGTCTACCATCATGCCAAGTTTCAAGAGCATGGCGTTGGTGCACGAAACGAATATTACACTCACACAGCGCACGTCTTCCGGGGACCGTTGTACTGCAATTGCAACACTCGCTCACGAATACCATGCTCTCGAAACAAACGCTCTTGGGCAGGGGCTGTGTCACGGAATTCCAAGATTTTAGACACCATCATGCTTTCGTTCCAATAAAGTGCAGGTATTGTATCGTTATTGTAATGCACCGTCGCTGTGCGGCCCGGTGGCGCAACGGTAGCGCGTCTGACTCCAGATCAGAAGGTTGTGTAATCGAATCACACCCGGGTCAAGAATATACCCAATTCTTTTGTTCCTTATTATTCATACTTGCGATATTCAGGTTTCTCCGGATGGATTTTCACGCGCCATCTTTTAGTATCCCAAACAATTTCCCCACTTATAACAGTCTACCATCATGCCAAGTTTCAAGAGCATGGCGTTGGTGCACGAAACGAATATTACACTCACACAGCGCACGTCTTCCGGGGACCGTTGTACTGCAATTGCAACACTCGCTCACGAATACCATGCTCTCGAAACAAACGCTCTTGGGGCAGGGGCTGTGTCACGGAATTCCAAGATTTTGGACACCATCATGCTTTCGTTCCTATAAAGTGCAGGTATTGTATCGTTATTGTATAGCACCGCCGCTCGGCGGCCCGGTGGCGCAACTGTAGCGCGTCTGACTCCAGATCAGAAGGTTGTGTAATCGAATCACACCCGGGTCAAGAATATACCCAATTCTTTTGTTCCTTATTATTCATACTTGCGATATTCAGGTTTCTCCGGATGGATTTTCACGCGCCATCTTTTAGGATCCCAAACAATTTCCCCACTTATAACAGTCTACCATCATGCCAAGTTTCAAGAGCATGGCGTTGGTGCACGAAACGAATATTACACTCACACAGCGCACGTCTTCCGGGGACCGTTGTACTGCAATTGCAACACTCGCTCACGAATACCATGCTCTCGAAACAAACGCTCTTGGGCAGGGGCTGTGTCACGGAATTCCAAGATTTTAGACACCATCATGCTTTCGTTCCAATAAAGTGCAGGTATTGTATCGTTATTGTAATGCACCGTCGCTGTGCGGCCCGGTGGCGCAACGGTAGCGCGTCTGACTCCAGATCAGAAGGTTGTGTAATCGAATCACACCCGGGTCAAGAATATACCCAATTCTTTTGTTCCTTATTATTCATACTTGCGATATTCAGGTTTCTCCGGATGGATTTTCACGCGCCATCTTTTAGGATCCCAAACAATTTCCCCACTTATAACAGTCTACCATCATGCCAAGTTTCAAGAGCATGGCGTTGGTGCACGAAACGAATATTACACTCACACAGCGCACGTCTTCCGGGGACCGTTGTACTGCAATTGCAACACTCGCTCACGAATACCATGCTCTCGAAACAAACGCTCTTGGGGCAGGGGCTGTGTCACGGAATTCCAAGATTTTAGACACCGTCATGCTTTCGTTCCAATAAAGTGGAGGTATTGTATCGTTATTGTATAGCACCGCCGCTCGGCGGCCCGGTGGCGCAACGGTTGCGCGTCTGACTCCAGATCAGAAGGTTGTGTGTTCGAATCACACCCGATTCAAGAATATACCCGATTCTTTTTTTCCTTATTATTTCTACTTGCGATATTCAGGTTTCTCCGGATGGATTTTCACGCGCCATCTTTTAGGATCCCAAACAATTTCCCCACTTATAACAGTCTACCATCATGGCAAACTTCAAGAGCATGGCGTTGGTGCACGAAACGAATGTTACACTCACACAGCGCACGCCTTCGGGGGACCGTTGTACTGCAATTGCAACACTCGCTCACGAATACCATGCTCTCGAAACAAACGCTCTTGGGGCAGGGGCTGTGTCACGGAATTCCAAGATTTTGGACACCATCATGCTTTCGTTCCTATAAAGTGCAGGTATTGTATCGTTATTGTATAGCACCGCCGCTCGGCGGCCCGGTGGCGCAACTGTAGCGCGTCTGACTCCAGATCAGAAGGTTGTGTAATCGAATCACACCCGGGTCAAGAATATACCCAATTCTTTTGTTCCTTATTATTCATACTTGCGATATTCAGGTTTCTCCGGATGGATTTTCACGCGCCATCTTTTAGGATCCCAAACAATTTCCCCACTTATAACAGTCTACCATCATGCCAAGTTTCAAGAGCATGGCGTTGGTGCACGAAACGAATATTACACTCACACAGCGCACGTCTTCCGGGGACCGTTGTACTGCAATTGCAACACTCGCTCACGAATACCATGCTCTCGAAACAAACGCTCTTGGGGCAGGGGCTGTGTCACGGAATTCCAAGATTTTAGACACCGTCATGCTTTCGTTCCAATAAAGTGGAGGTATTGTATCGTTATTGTATAGCACCGCCGCTCGGCGGCCCGGTGGCGCAACGGTTGCGCGTCTGACTCCAGATCAGAAGGTTGTGTGTTCGAATCACACCCGATTCAAGAATATACCCGATTCTTTTTTTCCTTATTATTTCTACTTGCGATATTCAGGTTTCTCCGGATGGATTTTCACGCGCCATCTTTTAGGATCCCAAACAATTTCCCCACTTATAACAGTCTACCATCATGGCAAACTTCAAGAGCATGGCGTTGGTGCACGAAACGAATGTTACACTCACACAGCGCACGCCTTCGGGGGACCGTTGTACTGCAATTGCAACACTCGCTCACGAATACCATGCTCTCGAAACAAACGCTCTTGGGGCAGGGGCTGTGTCACGGAATTCCAAGATTTTGGACACCATCATGCTTTCGTTCCAATAAAGTGCAGGTATTGTATCGTTATTGTATAGCACCGTCGCTGTGCGGCCCGGTGGCGCAACGGTAGCGCGTCTGACTCCAGATCAGAAGGTTGTGTAATCGAATCACACCCGGGTCAAGAATATACCCAATTCTTTTGTTCCTTATTATTCATACTTGCGATATTCAGGTTTCTCCGGATGGATTTTCACGCGCCATCTTTTAGGATCCCAAACAATTTCCCCACTTATAACAGTCTACCATCATGCCAAGTTTCAAGAGCATGGCGTTGGTGCACGAAACGAATATTACACTCACACAGCGCACGTCTTCCGGGGACCGTTGTACTGCAATTGCAACACTCGCTCACGAATACCATGCTCTCGAAACAAACGCTCTTGGGGCAGGGGCTGTGTCACGGAATTCCAAGATTTTAGACACCATCATGCTTTCGTTCCAATAAAGTGCAGGTATTGTATCGTTATTGTAATGCACCGTCGCTGTGCGGCCCGGTGGCGCAACGGTAGCGCGTCTGACTCCAGATCAGAAGGTTGTGTAATCGAATCACACCCGGGTCAAGAATATACCCAATTCTTTTGGTCCTTATTATTCATACTTGCGATATTCAGGTTTCTCCGGATGGATTTTCACGCGCCATCTTTTAGGATCCCAAACAATTTCCCCACTTATAACAGTCTACCATCATGCCAAGTTTCAAGAGCATGGCGTTGGTGCACGAAACGAATGTTACACTCACACAGCGCACGCCTTCGGGGGACCGTTGTACTGCAATTGCAACACTCGCTCACGAATACCATGCTCTCGAAACAAACGCTCTTGGGGCAGGGGCTGTGTCACGGAATTCCAAGATTTTAGACACCATCATGCTTTCGTTCCTATAAAGTGCAGGTATTGTATCGTTATTGTATAGCACCGTCGCTGTGCGGCCCGGTGGCGCAACGGTAGCGCGTCTGACTCCAGATCAGAAGGTTGTGTAATCGAATCACACCCGGGTCAAGAATATACCCAATTCTTTTGTTCCTTATTATTCATACTTGCGATATTCAGGTTTCTCCGGATGGATTTTCACGCGCCATCTTTTAGGATCCCAAACAATTTCCCCACTTATAACAGTCTACCATCATGCCAAGTTTCAAGAGCATGGCGTTGGTGCACGAAACGAATATTACACTCACACAGCGCACGTCTTCCGGGGACCGTTGTACTGCAATTGCAACACTCGCTCACGAATACCATGCTCTCGAAACAAACGCTCTTGGGGCAGGGGCTGTGTCACGGAATTCCAAGATTTTAGACACCATCATGCTTTCGTTCCAATAAAGTGCAGGTATTGTATCGTTATTGTAATGCACCGTCGCTGTGCGGCCCGGTGGCGCAACGGTAGCGCGTCTGACTCCAGATCAGAAGGTTGTGTAATCGAATCACACCCGGGTCAAGAATATACCCAATTCTTTTGTTCCTTATTATTCATACTTGCGATATTCAGGTTTCTCCGGATGGATTTTCACGCGCCATCTTTTAGGATCCCAAACAATTTCCCCACTTATAACAGTCTACCATCATGCCAAGTTTCAAGAGCATGGCGTTGGTGCACGAAACGAATGTTACACTCACACAGCGCACGCCTTCGGGGGACCGTTGTACTGCAATTGCAACACTCGCTCACGAATACCATGCTCTCGAAACAAACGCTCTTGGGGCAGGGGCTGTGTCACGGAATTCCAAGATTTTAGACACCATCATGCTTTCGTTCCTATAAAGTGCAGGTATTGTATCGTTATTGTATAGCACCGTCGCTGTGCGGCCCGGTGGCGCAACGGTAGCGCGTCTGACTCCAGATCAGAAGGTTGTGTAATCGAATCACACCCGGGTCAAGAATATACCCAATTCTTTTGTTCCTTATTATTCATACTTGCGATATTCAGGTTTCTCCGGATGGATTTTCACGCGCCATCTTTTAGGATCCCAAACAATTTCCCCACTTATAACAGTCTACCGTCATGCCAAGTTTCAAGAGCATGGCGTTGGTGCACGAAACGAATATTACACTCACACAGCGCACGCCTTCCGGGGACCGTTGTACTGCAATTGCAACACTCGCTCACGAATACCATGCTCTCGAAACAAACGCTCTTGGGCAGGGGCTGTGTCACGGAATTCCAAGATTTTAGACACCATCATGCTTTCGTTCCAATAAAGTGCAGGTATTGTATCGTTATTGTATAGCACCGTCGCTGTGCGGCCCGGTGGCGCAACGGTAGCGCGTCTGACTCCAGATCAGAAGGTTGTGTAATCGAATCACACCCGGGTCAAGAATATACCCAATTCTTTTGTTCCTTATTATTCATACTTGCGATATTCAGGTTTCTCCGGATGGATTTTCACGCGCCATCTTTTAGGATCCCAAACAATTTCCCCACTTATAACAGTCTACCGTCATGCCAAGTTTCAAGAGCATGGCGTTGGTGCACGAAACGAATATTACACTCACACAGCGCACGCCTTCCGGGGACCGTTGTACTGCAATTGCAACACTCGCTCACGAATACCATGCTCTCGAAACAAACGCTCTTGGGCAGGGGCTGTGTCACGGAATTCCAAGATTTTAGACACCATCATGCTTTCGTTCCAATAAAGTGCAGGTATTGTATCGTTATTGTATAGCACCGTCGCTGTGCGGCCCGGTGGCGCAACGGTAGCGCGTCTGACTCCAGATCAGAAGGTTGTGTAATCGAATCACACCCGGGTCAAGAATATACCCAATTCTTTTGTTCCTTATTATTCATACTTGCGATATTCAGGTTTCTCCGGATGGATTTTCACGCGCCATCTTTTAGGATCCCAAACAATTTCCCCACTTATAACAGTCTACCGTCATGCCAAGTTTCAAGAGCATGGCGTTGGTGCACGAAACGAATATTACACTCACACAGCGCACGCCTTCCGGGGACCGTTGTACTGCAATTGCAACACTCGCTCACGAATACCATGCTCTCGAAACAAACGCTCTTGGGCAGGGGCTGTGTCACGGAATTCCAAGATTTTAGACACCATCATGCTTTCGTTCCAATAAAGTGCAGGTATTGTATCGTTATTGTATAGCACCGTCGCTGTGCGGCCCGGTGGCGCAACGGTAGCGCGTCTGACTCCAGATCAGAAGGTTGTGTAATCGAATCACACCCGGGTCAAGAATATACCCAATTCTTTTGTTCCTTATTATTCATACTTGCGATATTCAGGTTTCTCCGGATGGATTTTCACGCGCCATCTTTTAGGATCCCAAACAATTTCCCCACTTATAACAGTCTACCATCATGGCAAACTTCAAGAGCATGGCGTTGGTGCACGAAACGAATGTTACACTCACACAGCGCACGCCTTCGGGGGACCGTTGTACTGCAATTGCAACACTCGCTCACGAATACCATGCTCTCGAAACAAACGCTCTTGGGGCAGGGGCTGTGTCACGGAATTCCAAGATTTTGGACACCATCATGCTTTCGTTCCAATAAAGTGCAGGTATTGTATCGTTATTGTATAGCACCGTCGCTGTGCGGCCCGGTGGCGCAACGGTAGCGCGTCTGACTCCAGATCAGAAGGTTGTGTAATCGAATCACACCCGGTTCAAGAATATACCCAATTCTTTTGTTCCTTATTATTCATACTTGCGATATTCAGGTTTCTCCGGATGGATTTTCACGCGCCATCTTTTAGGATCCCAAACAATTTCCCCACTTATAACAGTCTACCATCATGCCAAGTTTCAAGAGCATGGCGTTGGTGCACGAAACGAATATTACACTCACACAGCGCACGTCTTCCGGGGACCGTTGTACTGCAATTGCAACACTCGCTCACGAATACCATGCTCTCGAAACAAACGCTCTTGGGGCAGAGGCTGTGGCACGGAATTCCAAGATTTTGGACACCATCATGCTTTCGTTCCTATAAAGTGCAGGTATTGTATCGTTATTGTATAGCACCGCCGCTCGGCGGCCCGGTGGCGCAACGGTAGCGCGTCTGACTCCAGATCAGAAGGTTGTGTAATCGAATCACACCCGGGTCAAGAATATACCCAATTCTTTTGTTCCTTATTATTCATACTTGCGATATTCAGGTTTCTCCGGATGGATTTTCACGCGCCATCTTTTAGTATCCCAAACAATTTCCCCACTTATAACAGTCTACCATCATGCCAAGTTTCAAGAGCATGGCGTTGGTGCACGAAACGAATATTACACTCACACAGCGCACGTCTTCCGGGGACCGTTGTACTGCAATTGCAACACTCGCTCACGAATACCATGCTCTCGAAACAAACGCTCTTGGGCAGGGGCTGTGTCACGGAATTCCAAGATTTTAGACACCATCATGCTTTCGTTCCAATAAAGTGCAGGTATTGTATCGTTATTGTAATGCACCGTCGCTGTGCGGCCCGGTGGCGCAACGGTAGCGCGTCTGACTCCAGATCAGAAGGTTGTGTAATCGAATCACACCCGGGTCAAGAATATACCCAATTCTTTTGTTCCTTATTATTCATACTTTCGATATTCAGGTTTCTCCGGATGGATTTTCACGCGCCATCTTTTAGGATCCCAAACAATTTCCCCACTTATAACAGTCTACCATCATGCCAAGTTTCAAGAGCATGGCGTTGGTGCACGAAACGAATATTACACTCACACAGCGCACGTCTTCCGGGGACCGTTGTACTGCAATTGCAACACTCGCTCACGAATACCATGCTCTCGAAACAAACGCTCTTGGGGCAGGGGCTGTGTCACGGAATTCCAAGATTTTGGACACCATCATGCTTTCGTTCCTATAAAGTGCAGGTATTGTATCGTTATTGTATAGCACCGCCGCTCGGCGGCCCGGTGGCGCAACGGTAGCGCGTCTGACTCCAGATCAGAAGGTTGTGTAATCGAATCACACCCGGGTCAAGAATATACCCAATTCTTTTGGTCCTTATTATTCATACTTGCGATATTCAGGTTTCTCCGGATGGATTTTCACGCGCCATCTTTTAGGATCCCAAACAATTTCCCCACTTATAACAGTCTACCATCATGCCAAGTTTCAAGAGCATGGCGTTGGTGCACGAAACGAATATTACACTCACACAGCGCACGTCTTCCGGGGACCGTTGTACTGCAATTGCAACACTCGCTCACGAATACCATGCTATCGAAACAAACGCTCTTGGGCAGGGGCTGTGTCACGGAATTCCAAGATTTTAGACACCATCATGCTTTCGTTCCAATAAAGTGCAGGTATTGTATCGTTATTGTAATGCACCGTCGCTGTGCGGCCCGGTGGCGCAACGGTAGCGCGTCTGACTCCAGATCAGAAGGTTGTGTAATCGAATCACACCCGGGTCAAGAATATACCCAATTCTTTTGTTCCTTATTATTCATACTTGCGATATTCAGGTTTCTCCGGATGGATTTTCACGCGCCATCTTTTAGGATCCCAAACAATTTCCCCACTTATAACAGTCTACCATCATGCCAAGTTTCAAGAGCATGGCGTTGGTGCACGAAACGAATATTACACTCACACAGCGCACGTCTTCCGGGGACCGTTGTACTGCAATTGCAACACTCGCTCACGAATACCATGCTCTCGAAACAAACGCTCTTGGGCAGGGGCTGTGTCACGGAATTCCAAGATTTTAGACACCATCATGCTTTCGTTCCAATAAAGTGCAGGTATTGTATCGTTATTGTAATGCACCGTCGCTGTGCGGCCCGGTGGCGCAACGGTAGCGCGTCTGACTCCAGATCAGAAGGTTGTGTAATCGAATCACACCCGGGTCAAGAATATACCCAATTCTTTTGTTCCTTATTATTCATACTTGCGATATTCAGGTTTATCCGGATGGATTTTCACGCGCCATCTTTTAGTATCCCAAACAATTTCCCCACTTATAACAGTCTACCATCATGCCAAGTTTCAAGAGCATGGCGTTGGTGCACGAAACGAATATTACACTCACACAGCGCACGTCTTCCGGGGACCGTTGTACTGCAATTGCAACACTCGCTCACGAATACCATGCTCTCGAAACAAACGCTCTTGGGGCAGGGGCTGTGTCACGGAATTCCAAGATTTTAGACACCATCATGCTTTCGTTCCAATAAAGTGCAGGTATTGTATCGTTATTGTAATGCACCGTCGCTGTGCGGCCCGGTGGCGCAACGGTAGCGCGTCTGACTCCAGATCAGAAGGTTGTGTAATCGAATCACACCCGGATCAAGAATATACCCAATTCTTTTGTTCCTTATTATTCATACTTGCGATATTCAGGTTTCTCCGGATGGATTTTCACGCGCCATCTTTTAGTATCCCAAACAATTTCCCCACTTATAACAGTCTACCATCATGCCAAGTTTCAAGAGCATGGCGTTGGTGCACGAAACGAATATTACACTCACACAGCGCACGTCTTCCGGGGACCGTTGTACTGCAATTGCAACACTCGCTCACGAATACCATGCTCTCGAAACAAACGCTCTTGGGCAGGGGCTGTGTCACGGAATTCCAAGATTTTAGACACCATCATGCTTTCGTTCCAATAAAGTGCAGGTATTGTATCGTTATTGTATAGCACCGTCGCTGTGCGGCCCGGTGGCGCAACGGTAGCGCGTCTGACTCCAGATCAGAAGGTTGTGTAATCGAATCACACCCGGGTCAAGAATATACCCAATTCTTTTGTTCCTTATTATTCATACTTGCACTATTCAGGTTTCTCCGGATGGATTTTCACGCGCCATCTTTTAGTATCCCAAACAATTTCCCCACTTATAACAGTCTACCATCATGCCAAGTTTCAAGAGCATGGCGTTGGTGCACGAAACGAATATTACACTCACACAGCGCACGTCTTCCGGGGACCGTTGTACTGCAATTGCAACACTCGCTCACGAATACCATGCTCTCGAAACAAACGCTCTTGGGGCAGGGGCTGTGTCACGGAATTCCAAGATTTTAGACACCATCATGCTTTCGTTCCAATAAAGTGCAGGTATTGTATCGTTATTGTAATGCACCGTCGCTGTGCGGCCCGGTGGCGCAACGGTAGCGCGTCTGACTCCAGATCAGAAGGTTGTGTAATCGAATCACACCCGGGTCAAGAATATACCCAATTCTTTTGTTCCTTATTATTCATACTTGCGATATTCAGGTTTCTCCGGATGGATTTTCACGCGCCATCTTTTAGTATCCCAAACAATTTCCCCACTTATAACAGTCTACCATCATGCCAAGTTTCAAGAGCATGGCGTTGGTGCACGAAACGAATATTACACTCACACAGCGCACGTCTTCCGGGGACCGTTGTACTGCAATTGCAACACTCGCTCACGAATACCATGCTCTCGAAACAAACGCTCTTGGGGCAGGGGCTGTGTCACGGAATTCCAAGATTTTAGACACCATCATGCTTTCGTTCCAATAAAGTGCAGGTATTGTATCGTTATTGTATAGCACCGCCGCTCGGCGGCCCGGTGGCGCAACGGTTGCGCGTCTGACTCCAGATCAGAAGGTTGTGTGTTCGAATCACACCCGATTCAAGAATATACCCTATTCTTTTTTTCCTTATTATTTCTACTTGCGATATTCAGGTTTCTCCGGATGGATTTTCACGCGCCATCTTTTAGGATCCCAAACAATTTCCCCACTTATAACAGTCTACCATCATGGCAAACTTCAAGAGCATGGCGTTGGTGCACGAAACGAATGTTACACTCACACAGCGCACGCCTTCGGGGGACCGTTGTACTGCAATTGCAACACTCGCTCACGAATACCATGCTCTCGAAACAAACGCTCTTGGGGCAGGGGCTGTGTCACGGAATTCCAAGATTTTGGACACCATCATGCTTTCGTTCCAATAAAGTGCAAGTATTGTATCGTTATTGTATAGCACCGCCACTCTGCGGCCCTGTGGCGCAACGAGATTCCACTTCCGGCCACCGAGGTGAGCGGACGTGTGAACATGAGCTCTCCTACAGCGGATACAGAATCCCGTCAGGGTTGCGGAAACAGGAATGCTGCTAACGAAGACCAGGAGTATCAAGTCGTGCAGCCAAGTATCCCATCAGGTCGTTCTGTAAATGATACTGTGTTTTTTCACGCAGACCTCAGGGCCCGGCCTTATCGTGTAGAAGATTTCCGGGACACTTTGATTCATCTGAAGCTGCTCCCAGATGTGCTCGCGCTGGGGGCGTATCAGATGAATCACGTTTGGGCTATAACGTTCTGCAGCGCAGAGGCAACAAGGAAAATGGTGCAAGCCAATGAACTCACCGTGAAAGGACACCGCTGCGTCGTTATCGACCCCAGCAACCAGGATGTGCGGTTTAAGTTGCATTTGCTGCTGTACAACGTCCCGGACGACGACGTGCGCGTTGCCCTTGCCGCGTACGGCAAGGTTGTCAGCGTGACGAGGGACCGCTGGCGTGTTCACGGCGTCGTCGACAAAGGTTCGACGACTCGCTGGGTGACGCTTCAGCTCAAGCCAGGTGTCAAGGCCGACGACCTACCGCATCAGCTTCGCGTCGCCGGTGACCAAGCCCTATTTGTGGTGCCTGGACGGGCGCCCATGTGTCTGCATTGCCACTGCTCCGGTCACGTACGACGTGAGTGCCGTGTGCCGCGCTGTGGTGTTTGTCGTCGGCTTGGCCACGACGATACCCAGTGCGTGAAAACGTACGCGAATGTGGCAGGGCCCGTGACGAACGAGGAAGACTCCGAACTCGTCATGGACGAAGCTGAGGCGGAAGCTGCTGCGGGAGGTGGAGGGGAAATGCCGCCCACCGAACCACCTGTAACACAGGTGGACCCCGCAACGAAGGAACCGGCCCTGCAAGGCACTCCTGGTGCTGACGGCGTCACCGGAGAGCAAATCAATGACGGCGACCCAATGGACGAGTCGGGGACGCTGAAAATCAACTCACGCGGCGAGAGTGACAACGACGAAGACAAGTTGGAAGCAGTGGTTAAAAGACCGCGGAAGGAGGACAGCAGCAGCGGTGAGAAGCCTTCGGCTACCACGTCTGCGGAACCGGCAAGGGAAACGTTCGGGCGACGGTCTTCCTTCAAGCCGAAACCCAACGTGACAAAGGATCATGCGGCGGCGGCAACGCCCCCACATTAGCGGGCAACGGCTACGAGTGTTGTGTGTTGAGGCGCTGAACCATGTGAAAGTGAACCACCTTCGACGCTGAAAGGCGAGCCCCGAACACCAGGTGCAACAAGTTGGTGAGGTCAAGCATGACTGCAAATATTAGTCCGGTCATTACGCTAAGTGTTCTTGGGCGAAATGTGTCTAGTACCGGTACACATTATTTGTTGATAAAGTGTTTTGTGCGCCCCTAACCTATTGTCAATGGCCGATAAAAGTCATGCATTGTGTGTGGGCACGCTAAATGTTCGCGGGTTGTCGGCCTGGCGCAGGCAGTAGCAGCTTAGTCGACTGCTTCTCGACGAAGGTTTAGACTTGGTGGCCGTTCAGGAGACCAAAGTCGAGAGCCAAGAGCATACAGATCGGATGGTCCAGCCATTTACAACACGATACTACGTTTGTGTGAGCGGACTGGGCCGAGAATGGTGTGTGAGTTGATTAAGGTGGTTTTCCGCGTATGCTAGACGCAGAAGTAGGGGTGCATCTTATTCATCGTACCTGCCTTTCTTCGGCTCCTTTGGTGTATAAAATCCGCCGATCTGTTGTAATGACCAGTTAAGCTTTCATGGCTGCGAAACTAAAAAATGCTCTAAAAATAGCGACTTTAAACGTGAGGGGCATGGCGTCAAAAAGACGACTGTATCAGCGCAGCCGCATTTCGCTCGAAAACGATATCGACATAATCGCAGTGCAGGAAACGAAGGTATAAAGTGAGCAAAAGAAAGAGCGGATGATTTCGCCTTTCAGGGCGCGTTACAACGTTTGTGTGCGCCATGCCGTTGGCACGTCCGGCGGCTGCACACTCCTCACCCGTGTTGCGACCGGGCGGGGGCACCCGATCCGAGCTCCGTGGCCTCCGACATACGAGTGGTAGCGTGTATGATGCGAGCGGCCAGCCGCTGTTGCAGCCGTGAAGAAGTCCAGAAGCCGTAGGCTAACGTAACTGTTTACTTCATAGCGAGAGGTGAGCCGAAGCCAAAGAACAATGCCCCGACGGGCGAAATTACAATACAGGACTCGAGCAGAGCGACAACATCGATTCGCTGCTCTAACAGGAATGAGTCACAACGCTTGGGCAGCTCTATTTATACCCAAATGCGATAACGGTCAAACGCAACAAGTGGGAACACGCACAACACCCTTTCCAGAATTCGTAAGCCGTTCATAGCCTCGGGCACGTTGAGTCCGAGAGAGGGGAGAGAGGAGGACTCCGTTGCGATCGACGGGGCCTCTGTGTCCTTGAAGAGCGTGGAGACGAGCCACGCCGCCAGCCGCCGAAGTTTTGATGGGCTGAGAGCGAAGCGTCTGACGCGGCTTGTCGCAACTTTCCCCCGACATGGTTGCGCCTGTTTTCGAAGGAGCACCCAGGGGCTTCGCCGCACATCCGAGGAGTGATGCGGGACAGTACGGCGGCGCTGGCCGATTCGTAACAGCTTCTCCGCCGGGGGTCCGAGATCCCGATGGATAAGGGTCTGCAACCGTTGTCCGGAGGGATGCTGTCGAAGTGAAGTGTTCGGCAGACGCTCGACTCCAGGCCTGGGCTGTACGACACTGTGCTGGAGATTCACCGGCCGGGTCACTGGACGAGTAGTGGCTCCCCAAGAACGTCTCTGGCTTGGTCAGGCAAGCAACAGAACAACACAGGAAGACATAACCGCATCGCCGGCAAGTGCGAAGACAAATCAACACTGAAGATCTACCAGGCTTTTAGTTGCGAAAAAGTACGCGAATAAGGAACTACTCTAGTTATATTTTTGCCCAGCAGTACTTTAGACAAGTGAACAAACTTGAAAGTTGACATTTCGCTTGATTGGAAATGTCCCACACACAAAAAATGCAATCGTAAAGGGCGAAACCTGCTCCAGGAAAAACAATGAAATTGAGAAAGTCGGGCTTCTACAGGCCACTTCTCGCGCAGAGAGCTGCGATTTGAGCTCTCGTCATCGCCCCGAGCTTTTCCCTTTTTGTACCGCACTTTAGGTGCACCCGTTCTCTGAACGCTGCTGCGACCGCGTGAGAGGACACCGGTCGTCTTGTTCGACAAAGGTCGAGCGCGCGGAGGAGCGAACGAGATTTTCCAGCGTTCGAACGTAAGGCGCGCACTCCTTCCTGGAGGCGGCGTTCCCTTGGCGCGAAGCGAGCTCACTGCTTTGCCTCTGGGAGTGCCCGCACTGAGACATGCGCCACAAGTGCGCGCAGAGGTTTTCCCTCTATCCTTCTTGCACGCATCCTTCTCTATCCTTCTTGCACGCGTTTTGCACGCAAACGCCGGAACGCGTTTACGTTCTCTTCTCTAGGCTGGTCGGTTCCCGACTTCGGCCCAGCCACAGGCGACATCGAAATCTCAACTAGCTTAGCCCATATTGGCCTATCGTCGGGAGCATCAGCTAGGAGTGACAAGGGCACGACGTGCTCATTAGACACCTCGTAGCATCCAACGGACCCTATCTCGGCGTCCCTCGCCTTTTCCGCAACACTCTCAGTAAGCGAACACCGAAGGGTGTTGTCGTTCTGTTTTGCGGCTGTCAAGGCTACACTACAACCAGACTGCCCTGTCTCAAAAGACGGCTCAGCCGCCCCAGACACCTGAATCTCTACGAGCTCGGCTGCCCGTGGCTCGAGGTCAGCTACCTGAGCTGGTGGCAGGACGTAATCGGCTTGCTCAGTGGTGAGATTGTCACGACTCCCAACTGACCCGTGCAAACCGTTCGCTGCCTCGGCTGCAGGCTTTCCCACCATGTCGCTCGTTTCCGCACTATCATCCGAAGGAGCAACTTCCGTTTCAGCGGACTCGTGCGGTCTCTCGGTAACCTCATCGGTTACGCATTCCTCCTGAGCTGGTGGCAGGACGGAATCGGCTTGCTCAGTGGCGAGATCGTCATTTCTCCCAACTGAACGGCGCAAACCGTTCGCTGCCTCGGATGCAGGCTTTGCCACCACATCGCTCGTTTCTGCACTACCGTCCGAAGGAACAACCTCCGTTTCAGCGGAGTCGTGTTGCCTTTCGGTAGCCTTATGGTTTCCGCACTCCCGCGAAACCTCGATATCTCGCGAATTGTTCATGTTCAGACCGGTAACCGTTTCCAAGGCCTCTCGCGAATTTGAACCGTCCGAACACTCCGCCGAGATCTCCAAAACAAACGCCGGCACATTATCGCACTCAGTGGACACGCACTGCCCTCTGCCGCCTCTGCCGACAGTCTGAGCTAATGCGCCGTCGTTATCTCTCTCAGCAACCATGACGCGCTGCGGGGCAGCAACGGTCGCTTCCGACTCGCGCTCCCGAGCGTCTGCTACTGGCAGCGCTGGCACGGTGCTTTCCTCGACAACGAGGTCTTTTCCGAGCAACAATTTTAACTCAGGCTTCGCTACTTCCAGCTCGAGTTGAATTTTGTGCTCTAGGTTCTTGTTCTCCCGTTGGCGTCTCTCTTTTTCGAGCCTCTTTGCTTCCTGTTCAAGGCGCTCGAACTCGAGGTCGTACCATCGCATCTTTTTCTCGTGCTTGAACTTGCGTTCCTGCTCTTGTTTCTGCCACTCGAGCTCCTCTACTCGCTTTCTTTCCTCGCGTTCCTGCTCTTGTTTCTGCCACTCGAGCTCCTCTACTCGCTTTCTTTCCTCGCGTTCCTGCTCTCGTTTCTGCCTTTCTAGCTCCTCACGCTGGCGCTCAGCCTCTGCGGCCTGACGTTTCGCGGTCTCCCTGCCATTGATCCGCTCAATGCATTCCGACAGCTCCTCATCGTCAGCACCAACAGCGAGTATTGGCGGTGAGATGTTTGAGTGGCGCCCCCTGGCTCTGACGTCGGCTTAGGGACTCGCGCCGCTGTCGTCTGCTACCCTCCGCTTGCGAAGGGCAGCAGTGCCTGTGCTAGAAATCGCCCGCTTTGATGCTCTAGTCCATTAAAAAGCGCATTCATAGTAATTCAGTTATTTTCAGTTATTTTTGCCGCCTTGTGACACATCTGAATAATTTCAAGCTGTATCCCCTACAAGCTTGCAACACACGAAAAGAGCGAGAACAACTTTCTTCAGAGCATCGGTGAAAAGATTGTGTTTAACTCGTCCTTTTGAGCTTATTCGCGAGGTTCAGCGCTCAGAGCTCCTCGATAAGTGTTCAAAATGCGTAGGCTTCCCTACCGTACTTTTGAGATGCTCTTATGGCGACAACAGCCTCATGCTACCTACCAAGCAGCGGGCCCCTACGCACGCATGGCACAGCAGGAAGTAAAGCAGATGTCTTCCTTTTCTTTCGTTGTTGTTGACTGGTATCAAATGAATGTTTTTGTGTGTGTGTGTGTGTGTGTGTGCCCAACGCATTGATTTTTCTGCACCGTCACAAACTTCCTATTACTAGGTTTGGGGATGTTTGGGAGGCTCACAAAGATCGTGTGGGCATTTTTTGCAGGCTGTATGGCACACATTCTTTCTTCACAAATTGGTTTTAGTTATGGCTGCGTTCAAGGAGGTGCATATCGACAGCGTGCGTTGTTTGTTCACATCCAAATACAATGAGAAGGTTTGTGCTACGCCATCGCGATCGCACCCAAAACAACGTTGTCCACAGTACTCGAAGGCGGCTTTCGTGCTCAGTATTTCTATCGCAACCATCGTTATCATAACAAATTGACTATCAACCCGAACAATTATAACGTGATTGCGCTGTTGAGGGCTTGATATACTCGCCAACGAACGAAATAAATAGTATACGCCCGCATATTAGAAGAGTCGAAACGGATGAATATTTATAAGATGATTTTCATTGTTTTCCAGCACTTCCAGGTTTAAAGAACAAATCCTGGACTATTTGGGATGGCATTTTATGAATTGAGGAAAATTACCGTTCCTCTGAGCAGCCAACCCACTAATCACGTCGATTTTATTGTTAAGTAAAGTTTCCTCCTCCTCCCCCTCCCCCTCTTGAGTGCAGTTTTCCTATAACGCATATCTGAATATTGGAAGATTTGGCTGTGGAAAATGTACCGAAATATCCGTCCAAGTCTGAGCAAACATAGTGTTACCGTATATTTACCGTAGACGTTGCCCGTTTTGCTCAATATATCTCCATGCTGATTAGAAGCGTGGTATAAAACCAGCACGCGCCTAGCTATACACACAGTGGGTTATTTGGAACTCAACCTACAGTTTCTGCAGCCTATAGTGCATGGCGACACACTTTCATGCCATGACAACGTAAATTGATGTGATACAATACTTTCGAGCGTTCGGCAAGGTTGCAAAAACTGTTTTACCTTACATATGATAACCGGGAATCGGAATGCCTTCTGCCAAAGCCGACAGCTCCAAAGGCCGGGAATTTGTTTTGGTCTTGTATTCTCTCTGTTGTCGGTTACTAGCAGCTGGCTTGAAAGACAGAAGCTGACGCCTAGCTCCGACTCTTCGAGCTCCGCACAGCACCGGCTTCGCAAGGAACGGGGCGACGCCGTCAATGTTTCTTCCGTAGAGGCATCAAAAACTATATTTTAAATCACGCTTTGAGCTAGTGTATGCGATTTTAAGGCTATCATCATATTAAAAAGTTACGCACACGCAAAGTCTGGCGCGGACAACCATCAGACGTCAACCGAGCGCAAAGAAGCAGCAGGGAGAGCGAGCCCGATTCAAGCAGACGACAAATACGAGAATCCCTAAGCCGACGTCACGGAGGCGCGCTTCGCAGCGCCGCCCGTGGTCGCGCTCCCCGCCAATAGCTTGTATCAGCTCTGGCTTTCTCAGCGCGTCCGTAACATCCAAGCGCAACTCTTTTGCAAGCTCCAACAACTGCGGTTTTTTCAACGCCTTCAAATTCATGGCCGGTCTAGAGTACTGCTTTCCCACTGCTCCAAAAATGTTTTGCGCGAATAACCCACACGACAAAAACACACGCCCTACCAGCTATCCTCAGAAGCCTGGTAAAACTCAGTGAAGAAAAGTCCCGCACTCACCCTTGACCGCCGTGAATTCTGCGAAGTCCGAAGCTGCCTTGACGTCCGTGGTGTTGGGTCTCGCACCGCTGGCTTCAGGTGTTACGAAGTTGCCATCCGACCGCTGCCAACCAGTTGTTGCAACCGGAAATGCAGACTGCAGCCGGGAAGACGTCCTGAGCTGATAGGCCAACGTAAACTGTTTACTTCATAGCGAGAGGTGAGCCGAAGCCAAAGAACAATGCCCCGACGGGCGAGGTTACAATACAGGACTCGAGCAGAGCGACAACATCGATTCGCTGCTCTAACAGGAATGAGTTACAACGCTTGGGCAGCTCTATTTACACCCAAAAGCGATAACGATCAAACGCAACAAGTGGGAACACGCACAACACCCTTTCCAGAATTCGTAAGCCGTTCATAGCCTCGGGCACGTTGAGTCCGAGAGAGGGGAGAGAGGAGGACTCCGTTGCGATCGACGGGGCCTCTGTGTCCTTGAAGAGCGTGGAGACGAGCCACACCGCCAGCCGCCGAAGTTTTGATGGGCTGAGAGCGAAGCGTCTGACGCGGCTTGTCGCAACTTGCCACCGACATGGTTGCGCCTGTTTTCGAAGGAGCACGCACGGGCTTCGCCGCACAGCCGAGGAGTGATGCGGGACAGTACGGCGGCGCTGGCCGATTCGTAACACCCGCAACAGCTTGGGCGTTTGCGAGGAGAGTGTATTGATTGATTGTAGAGTTTAACGCGCCGACGCAACGAAGGCGATGAGGCGCGCCGTAGTGGAGGGCTCCGGATTAATTTTGACCAACTGGGGATCTTTAACGTGCGCCGAAATCTTGTACACACGGGTGTTTTTGCTTTTCGCCTCCATCAAAAAAGCGTCCGCCGCGGCCGGAAATCGAACCCGCGACCTCGTGCTCAGCGAGGAGAGTGTAACAGTAAGCGCAGGCAGCAGAATGATTGTTTGTGATTTTGTGTATTGCCAGTCCCCGTGGTGGATAGTTTTTATTTCTGCACCAACAAAGAAAATGAGCGTAAAATATTTTTTGAAGACATCGACGTCTATCTCAAGTGTGATAGACAGATGATCCTTTTGGGGGATTTTAATTGTGTGTGTTTGGCTGAGGATAGAGTAAAAAACAGCCTGTCCGGGAAGCAAGCGCGCTTCTGTTAGGTATACTTACTCAGGAACATAATTTGAGTGAAGTAGTTCACGTACTATCCTGCGGAAGTTTTCCGAAATTTACGCACTTTCAAAATCACAGCCACACCAGATTAGATAGAGTGTACGTGTCCTGTAGTCTAATACAGCTTTGCAACAATTATGAAGTTAAAAATGTGTCTTTAGTGATCATGCTTTAGTTTCGATGTCGTGGGTGTAAAGATAACAAAGCCCACCTTCAATTGGAACCTATTGAAGTTCAACGCGAAGCTTCTTGCAGACGAAGATTTTTTGCTCAAGTAAAGAAAATGCTTCAAAACGTGCTCTACGTAGATAATGAAGATGTCATCGTTAAGTGGGAAGACTTTAAGAACAATGTCAAGATAGCCGCAATCGAAAAAGCTTGCGTTGCACGCCATTGTGAAAAGCAGAAAGAAACAGAGTTACATGACCAACTAGACTTTCTTAAACCAGGAAAGTATCGTTCCAGGAAGATACAAAAAAGAAATAAAGCAAATAAAAACTGAGCTTGAGATTATTGATACAGAAAAGTCCCGAGGGGCCATGATAAGAGCATGGGCCGAACGATTGTGGGGAGGGGAAACGCCAACCAGGCGGGCGTTCAGTGATGAAAAAAGTTACGCAAAACGGATTGAAATTGAGGAGATAAGTTACAAGAACACAGTTACAAGTGATAGCCAGATCATAGAGAGGGCTTTTGTTGAATATTATACCGAAATGCTGGGTCTTCAGAAAAACGTTACGAGCGATTACAAAAGTACCTTTCTTACACTGTTGCCACAGTTGGATGAAGACATCAAAGTACAGCCGAAAGCTCCAATTACCAAAGCTGAAATAGAGACGGCGATTGATGAACTAAGCTCGGGAAAGTCACCGGGGCCGGATGGAATAGTCGCAGCATTCTATAAGGCGTTCAGGTCAGAAATAGCGGAGGCCCTGTACAGAGTACTTGACAGAGCGTATGAGTGTAAAGAACTGCCTTTTGTCTTTGGAAAAACACATTTTGTTTTGATCCCAAAATCTGAAGACCCAATCAAGCTGCAGTCAGTGAGTGCTTATCGTCCGATAAGCCGCACCAATGTTGACTATAAAATTTTCATGAAAGTACTAGCAAGGCGGCTGCAAACAGTAATAAAAGACATAGTCGGTCCACATCAAACATGCGGAAATAAAGGGAGAACCCTTTTCACGAACACGCACACAGCGCGCAGCATATTAGAATGCGTCGACGCAATATGCGGTCGTGTCGCCATGCTTCAGCTCGATTTAGAAAAGGCCTTCGACCGTGTAGCTCATGAAGTGTTATTTTGTGTTTTAGAGCACGTGAATGTTGGCTCAGTGATTTTAGACGGAGTTAAGATGGCGTACAAGCAGTGCAGTGCGAGTGTCATTGTTAACAAGGAATTAAGTACCAGCTTTCCTGTCCTTTCTTCCGTAAAACAAGGCTGCCCCTTGAGTCCACTGCTTTTTGAGATGTACTTAGAACCCTTCTGTTTAAAGATTTTGACCAACAATGGAATAAATGGCTTTAAGCTGCACTCAGTTGCGGTCAAGATTCTGGCATACGCAGATGATACTGCGGTGTTTTGTACAGAGCAGGACAGCATCAAGGATGTCACAGCTTTTTGCAAACTTTCTGGCAGCACCATAAATTGGAATAAGTGCTCGGGCTTCTGGCACGGTCAGTGGGAAACTACACCACCTGTGTATGAAAACATTCAGTGGACTGTGGTTCCCACGAGGTACCTGGGTGTTCCGCTTGAGTACTACCGGGACCCTGCCGAACACTGGAAAGAGCAAACAGAGCAGGCGCGGGAGAAAACGTCGAAATGGGGAGGCCGTGATATGTCTGTGTTTACGCGGGCGACTGTTTGTAATCTTTTTATTGTCGCAAAAGTGTGGTATGTGTAGCAGGTATTGTGCATGGCCAGGGGTGCGGTGCAAAGGTTGCACCGAGTATTTGTAGTTTTCCTCTGGGGTTCAACATGGGAACGCACCAGTAGAACAAATCTTTTCCGTTCTGTAAAAAACGGAGGGGTCGGCTTTGCACATTTGGTTCTGAGACAAGTAGTAGCGAGATATATTTTTTTGCGAGACCAGAATGATTTATTTTTACGGACTGTAGTCCAAGTGTTCCTACGAGATGAGCTATCGGATTTCGTTGTGTCGTCAAGTGACGTGACACACAATCGTGTGCCAGGTTACCTCCGTGAGGTAATCGATTCTTACAAATTTCTCAGAGCCCGTTTTTCCATGGAATATTTAAGTAGTGTTTCTCGTAAACACTTGTGTAAGGATGTGCTTGACGTTTGCTTGCCCGAACCTCTGTACCGCTCCTTGTACAGAGGAGAGGGTGGCAGGGATGTGTTGAAGCGAGTGAAAAGAATGCCTGTGCGACCATCTGTAAAAAGTTTTTTCTTTCAATTGCATACTGGCACGCTCCCAGTGAAACCATGGCTTCAAGAAAAAGGCTTATTTGTGGCTTGGTCCATTAACTGTCGCATTTGTCTCAAGCCACAAACGATCGACCACATATTTCTTGACTGCTCAGACTCCGTTTTTCGCTGGGACATTCTATCTACCATCATGCCAAGTTTCAAGAGCATGGCGTTGGTGCACGAAACGTATACTACACTCACACAGCGCACGTCTTCTGGGGACCGTTGTACATCAATCGTAACACTCGCTCACGAACACAATGCTCTCGAAACGAATGCTCTTGGGACAGAGGCTGTGTCACAGAATTCCACGATTTTGTACACCATCATGCTTTCGTTCTCATAAAATGCAGGTATTGTATCTTTATTTTATAGCACCGTATCTGTGCGGTCTGGTGTCTTCCAGTGCACCAAAAACCAAGAGCCCCACGAGGCTACTTGAAGGAGGTCGTTATGGCCTTTCAGTTCTTGAAGGCCAGGTTTTCCTACGAATACCTTGCTATGGTACCTAGAAAGAAACTGTACAAGGATGTGATCAATGTGACATTGCCGGTACCTGTTTATCGCTATTTATACTGTGCAGGGTCGGGGAAAGACGTGTTAAGGAGAGTTAAACAGTTAATTAAAGTCAACAGTCAAAAGCATCTTCTTTCAATTACGTACCGGCACGCTATCCATCAGTCCTTGGCTGCGGGAGAAAGGAATATTTGTGGCGGGGTCACTGAATTGTCGACATTGCCATAAACTGGAGACCATAGAGCACATTTTCTCGGACTATTCTGACGCAGTGTTCCACCGGGACATTGTCCCGCGGACACTAAAGAAAGAACTGCCGGTATCTCCGTACGGAATACGTTTCCTTCCAACGCTTAATGATGGAGGCATGCCACTTGGCATGTTTATGTCCTTGAGCCTGCACAGTCTCTGGAAACCTCGTATGGCCGTGCCACATGCAGACCCGGATGCACGACCGTCGAAGGAATACATTATTGTAAGCATTGCTTATATCAGAGATGTAATGAAAATGCAAGACGAGCAACCTGACTGGGCTAACATCTTGGATGAAATAGCTAACCTGAAACGCTTTTAACACGCAGCACCTGTAGCAGCGGGAGGTGCTTTTATCATTATGTGGTGTTGAGGGATGTGTCATTGTTTGGAGGGTTTTTTATCATTATGTTGTGTTGAGGCATGTTTCATTGTTCTTTTTTGTTCACTGTACCACGCCGATAATAAGGGAAAAAACCCCGTTCCGCAACAGTAGCGCGTCTGACCCCAGATCCGAATGTTGTGTGTTCGAATCACACCCGGGTCAAGAATATAACTGATTCTTTTTTTTCGTTTAATTTATACTTGGGATATTCCCGTTTCCCCCGCTAAATTTTCACGCGCCATCTTTAAGGATCCCAAATAATAACCCCACGTCTTATCACAGTCTACCATCATGCCAAGTTTCGAGAGCATGGCGTTGATGCACAAAACGCATATTACACTCACACAGCGCGCGTATTCCGGGGTCCGCTTGTACTAAATGGCAACTTTCGTCCACCGACACCAAGCTCTCGAAACGAACGCTCTTGAAATAGAGGCTGTGTCTTAAAATTCCATGATTTTAAACACCAGCATTCTTTCGTTCTTAGAAACACAGTTATTGTATGGTAATTTTATAGCACCGGAGCTGTGCGGCCCGGTGGTTCAATGGCAGCGCTTCGGGTTCTCCTTCCGGTTTCGCCAGCTTGCGGTCGCAGAATGTCGAGCTCTGTCCAAGGAGCTGCTTCAGCGGGCCTTTCAGCCCGCGCTTACAGGATTTTTTCCCCGGATGCCGGGGGTTATCAAGTACTTCGGCACAGTTTCCCTCAGGTCAGTTGGTATTGAACACTGTTTTCCTTCACGCCGTAATGCGTGCCCGGCCTTACCTTGTTGAGGAGTTTCAGGATGTTTTGGCTCGTCTGCAACTGCTCCCCGACGTCGCGGCCTTGGGGGCGTATCAGATGAGTAACTTCTGTGGAGTGACGTTCCAGTCGGCGGAGGGTGTGAAGATTTCTGCTCTCACTGATACCAGGGTGAAGGATCGCCGGTGCCTTGTTATCAACCCATCTAATCAAGAAGCCCGCCTAAAACTTCAATGGTTGCTGCACAACGTGCCGGACGACGCCGTTCGCGCTGTGCTTGCGCCTTACGGGTGTGTCGGCGAGGTGCGCAGGGACCGGTGGCGTGTCGAAGGCATCCAAAACAAGGGCAGAACGCGTCGTTCGCTGACCCTCAATTTGAAGGCGGGCGTGAACATCGACGACCTGCCGCACGAAGTTCGTGTCGCAGGTGACAAGGCCCTCGGCGTCGTCACCGGAAGGGCCCCGCAGTGCTTACGTTGCCACCTGAAGGACCACGTCAGGCGTGAATGCAAGGTGCCGAAGTGCTCTTCGTGCCGTCGCTTCGGGCATGATGCAAGCACCTGCGTTAAGTCGTACGCTTGCCAGCGAGGGACGACGACCTCCGCGGGAATGTCATGGAGGGGGCCGAAGCGGCGGAGACAACCGCAGGAGTCACCGACAAGGCGGTGAAGGTACCGACGTTGGCGGGGCGGGTCGAGGCCGAGGCTGGCCAGCGCGCTCCTGAAAAGGAGCAGCCGGTCCAGCCGAAGACGCCTCCCCCTCACGTCCCGTTGAACGAGGCCAACGGAGCCGGAGCGGCAAGTCAGAGGACGACGGAGGTGTGGGCTCCCGCAGCGGAATCCGTGCAAATGGACCTTAGCGGTGCCGCTGCAAAGCGACAGCGCGAAAGCAACGACACCGGGAAAGGTGACGGACTCACCAGCACCGAGGAGCCCCCGGCTAAGGCGGTTTCAGGAAGACCTCCAAGCTTCAAGCCGAAGCCCCACATCCCCCCAGACCGAACGAAAACTCCGGCTCCGCCCACTTAGCCAGCACGTCACTGAGAAAGGTAGTCGCCAGCCTTTTGCTCAGTGTTTGTTGTTGTGCTGCGTTTTTGAACCGCCAACAAACTAAATGCAACAGCGTAGTTGGGTCTTCGCAGTATTTTTGAAGTGGGTATTGTGTTCTTTGAGCTTATGGTTTTATCTTTAAATTTGGCTGGGTGGAGGGGGGCATTGTGCATTGCAACGGCCGTAAATCCCACAGACCATATGGAGTTTTTATAGGTGCGGGTTTTTGGAGTGCATATGGGAGGTTTGCAGTTGACGAAGCGTCTTCATTTTGGGGGGTTTGGACAACGTGGCCTTGTAAGAGACCAAGGTTGCGAGGGGGAGACCAGACGGATCGCATGGTGCGGCCCTTTACTTCCCGCTATGATGTCTGCGTGTCGCATGCGGTCTGGTTTTCGGCGGGTTGTGCGCTTTGAATTAGGAGAAGTTAAGGGGCCGCTCTGAAGACCGTCACCGCCTTGGAAGAGGGGCAGTATGCTGTATGCGACTTGGAGCTGTGTTCCTATGAATGACGTGTAATGTGTGTCTACGGGCCCACAAATACAACCGAAAGAAAGGCTTTCTTTGAAAAAATGCGTACATGGTGTTAGACGGAACGGCTCTTAATTTTATTGTGCGATTACAATTGTGTTTGCTCAGCGCGCGACAAAAGCAGCACGGCCAATTTCAGGACGCCAGTACGGCGGTACTGAATGAGATAGTTTCCGGCGACGCCCTGGAAGATGCAGGTGATATCATGCGCAATACAGGCACCGTTCTCTATACACACTTTCAGGGCAATAGTGATGCGCCGCTCGACAGGGTTACCTTACCCTAGAACTCGTAGCTGAATGTGAAAATTAGGAAGTGACCCCTCTTTAATTTAGTGACCATTGTCTAGTGATTGATTGATCAACGCGCCGACGCAACGCAGGCGATGAGGCACGCCGTAGTGGAGGGCTCCAGATTAATTTTTACCACCTGACAATCTTTAACGTGCACCGAAATCTCGTACACAAGGACATTTTTGGTTTAAGTCTCCATCAGAAAAGCGGCCGCCGCGGCCGGGACTCGAGCCCGCGACCTCGTGCTCAGGAGCGCAAAGCCTTAGCCACTGAGCCGCCGCGGCGGGTCCTTTGCGTAGTGTCGTTAACGCTAGGCAGGGCTGCTAAATGTGGAAACGCGTCCTCCTGGGGTCTGTGGAAAATGAATAATAAACTTATTACGGATTCGTCGCATGCGGTTGACGCATGCGCACGAGCCTCATTTAGCAGCGCACATGTGACTTCATTCGGAAGTGGGAGCTGTTCAAACAAGCGGCTAAGCTAAAAGCCCTTGAACGTTCTTCCGCAATGAAGAATTCCGAGAAAAAGAAACAAGCCGCGCTACGCAGTAATCTCGGAGCTCTTAATAAAGAAGAAAGTAAATGGCCGGCGACGTGCAGATATGACATACATAATGGTAAAGCACAGCTCGAGCTATCAGACAAGGGCAAGTATCATGGACTGCTTGTTCGCGCAAGAGCAGGAAAGATGCCGCTAGGGGAGGCACCGAAGAAAAGAGCGCTAAGCTCCGAGAAAAAAAAATGGACGCCATCCGGCCCTGCCAAAGTGGATGTCCAGCGTAGCTGTTGTAAACCACTACACATGCTGATGGGGGAGGATATGAAATGGTTGTCTCGGCGGACTTGGCGCTTGCAATTGGATTCTCCGTATGCTGCATCCTGCCTATCCTGATGAATGCGCTAGCCTTTACATGACGTCAACCCCCCTACCCTTTTCAAAAGCAGCTGCAAACCTAATCTTTACGAGAACACGGGGGCGGGGGCTCATTGATTATGGGCGCCTTACCATCCTTCATGCAGTTTCGATGCTTGTTTTGTGGGTTTTTTTTACACGAATACTGAGCTATATGCTGAGCGCCTAATTAGCCTGACGCATGCTCAGCGTCTTGGGCGAGAAGTGCTGGGTCCCGCCTGGGTATTTTGTTTAAGGCACAAAACCTTCCTACGAACAAGAGGCTAACAGCTTCGCTGTAAAAGTACGCTTGCAGAAATGCGATAGCGGAAACAGAAATCGAAGGCGTCTTGTACAAGGGCCAAGCCAGCATACAACGCTGTTTTTGTAACTTTTATGATTATCTGTTTGCCCGACACGTTATTGATGTCGTCGGATTTAAAGATGAATTAATGAGCTTATTACCATGCCTAGACAAAGAGATATCAGCACTGCTCGAAACAGACATTACGGAGAACGAAATGAGAACAGCGATAGAGGAGTTGAGCCCAGGAAAGATGACTGGCCCCGATGGTCTAAGCGCCGCATTCCATAAAATGTTTAAAGAGCGCCCAAGTCCGGTGTTGAGTAGGCTATACGCTCAGGCTTATCAGAATTTTGTCAGCTACCACCGTCTTTTCTTGAGTCGCACACTATTTTTATTCCTAAGTAAGATGAGGACGGTAAACTCCGAGCTGTATCTGGGTATCGCCAAATCAGTCTCACTAACGTGGACTACGAAATATTAATGAAAATTCTGGCTAGCCGTTTGCAGTCTGTCATTAAAGACATCATTGGACCGCATCCAACATGCGGCATGAAGTAGCGGTCAATAGTAACGAATATTCATACTGCCCGAAGTGTTCTTGAGTATTGCGACAGTACCCAAGACCTGGAGAAAGCATTCCATCAGGTATCACTCGAGCTTCCTATATAGCGATGTTAGAGCACATAAATGTAGGGGCTGTTATTGAAGGAGTGCGCATGGCCTATAGTGGGTGTTCAACTAGCCTTATTGTAAACAAGCCTGTAAGCAAAGCAGAGCAGGTTCAACGCGGCGTGCGTCAGGGTTACCCGTTATCCCCACTTCTTTTCTCTATGTATATAGAAGCGTCTTGTTTGAGTATTGTTGGGAGCAATACCATCAACGGGTTTCGACTACAGCCGTGCGAGGTGCGCGTGTTGGCCTATGCTGACGACATTTCACTTTGCTGTGTTGATAAAAAAAAGTTGCGCCAATCCACCCTGTGAATGTGGTTGGAAAGCAAAGCTGTAAACGGCACCCACAATGATTACCCACGCGTACGTCCCGTAAATTCAGTCACGTCACTCTAGCAACAGTGAAACCAGAGAGAAGTGAAATGCATCTAACCACACCATTTATGATTTCAAAGACATATTCTTGGTAAGGTTAAATCAATGATGATGCATGAACGGTGGTTGGTGGAGTTTTATTGGTGTAGCACACGAGTGGAAACTTTTATTATAAAATTAAAAGGAAGCTCAAACCCGGTGTTACACGATCTCCCTTCTCCATTTCTGCCGCCGTGGACGGAGGCAACGAGATCGGCCGCAGAGACGGAGGATGAGGACGAAAAGAAGAAGGAAAAGTAGGAGAAGGTGGGGCACGAGAGCAGGAGGCGGAGGAGGAAGTACATCTATTCAGATTTCTTAGTTGCCCAGAGTGTGGCCCAGGGGAGTGGTTCTTTCTTCACTGGAGCCCATATGCAGTCCGCGCCGCCTGTGCTCTGTCCACCAACTGAAGCTGGGTAGGCATACAGGGGCTGGACAGCAGCATCTCCAATTTCTTTAGTTGGGTAGTTGACGGAAAGAGAGGACGGTGCCCAGGGCTGCAGTCGCACACCCCTATTATGTGGCGGATTGTTCCTACTTCTGAGCAATATTTACATTCAGCGTCGTAGCGATTCAGGTGCATTAAGTGAAGACGCGTCACGTGTGGGAAGGAGCCGGATTGTATGGGCCGTAGGGTAGTTTGTTTTGCTCTGGAAAGGTCAGGTTAAGGCAAGGGCAGGGTCTGTCTCTGAAGGCGATAATGCTGGGTTACGTCCCTAAAGACAAGCGGGTGAATGTCCTCGTGCAGCTCCATAGCACGGGGGTAAAAGCGCAGGCTTGTTGGTGGGCGTATTCGTTGCCCTAGATGGAAGCGTGAGCGAGTGTCCAGATGAGCATAACGGAACCGTTTGGGGAGTGTGTTTTTATCCCACACAGTGCACGTCGGTGCACCCAACCCAACTTGTAATTCCGGTAGGCTTGTTGGCAATCGGTTACTACGTACCTTTCGAATCCCTGGTTGAGTGAGAGCCAACGCGTAGGCTGCCTCTTCTGCTGCCATCATGTCTTGGGTCTTGGGTGAGGGACACGCAAGGCGGCTGGTTCTGGAGGTAGCCACAATGATGGCGTACTACTGCTGTCGATGTTGGGAGGCGTCAGGGTAGATAACTGCATGATCCCTACAGAGGAGGGTGTTGAGCTCTTGATCGCATGCTTGTCGGCGACCCTCGTCGCGTGGGGGGTTAATATTTCTAGCAAAGGGAGCATCTTTAGTGCTTGTCGCCAAGAGTGCGGGAGTACATCAAGCGGAGTGACATCCTGTGGTGCCTAGCCAATCTGGTGAAGGCTGCGGCGACCACCGCAGTTCTGCTCATTCGGAGTTTCTGGTTAGAAAGAAAGCCCTCTATCATCTCTTCCGCCGTTTTGTGGAGCCCCGTGCTCAGCAGCGTCTTTCTAGACGCACTCAGGGGAAGACCGATGGCCTGTTCAACCGCCTTTCTAATCATTATATAAAGAATCTTCATGTCCTCCTTGCTGAAAAGAAGACGAGGGTTGAAGTAAGTGATTCTCGAGAAGACAAAAGCTTGAATTAATCGAAAGGTATCGGTTTCTTTGAGGCCTCGCTTCTTGGTGGCAACTCACCTGATCATGTTTATGATTTGATTGATGCTGTGTTGGAGGCGCTGCAACGACACGTCACTCTTGGTGTTGGCCTAGAGATGTAGGCCCAGGATCATGATGCTGGGGCTTAGAGGGATGACCTGGCCATCAAAAAGTAGTTGAGTGTGTTCCTTGCTGTGCCGTTTGGCGTGAGGGTGAACGACAAGGAGCTGTGATTTTTACGTGAACCCTGGAGGCCACAGGCTTTAGCACATTGGCGTAGTAGAAGTGAGATGCCATGCGTTGGTGCGAGCTTCTTTTAATTTTTGTAACTCCTGGCATACGCGCAAGGCGCGCACAGGGCCACTTGACATGCCGTGGACGGAGCGCACAGCGGCGCATCAGGTCGCGTGACGCTATCACGTGGCATTAATCGAGAATGCAGGGGGTAAACCCGTAGATGTGCTTGGTGAGTCCCCCACCTGTCTTCCCTGTCTCCGCGTGGGCTCGTAGCTAAATCGGTAAGACAGCCGGCTCTAGCTTTGTTACGCTATTATTTCCAGGTTCGATTCCTGGTGGTGCCAGTGAATTCTTTTATTTGTTTGCGGGAGTTTTCTGATGACACCAACGGTCGCGAAAAAACCCTTGGGGGGTACTTTAAAACAGCTTAAGCGGCGCTGTAAAGACACTAAAGGCCTTCTGTTAATACAGTGCCAGCTGCGTGAAGTGGCAAAAATGCGTGGGGTTCTTGCACGGCCAACGGGATATAGCACCGGATGTGTTTGGAAACATATGCTGGCAGACGACCCCACCCAGATACTTAGATGCACATGCCTCATGAAAACTACGAGGACAGCGATGCGTATTGGCGCAGACACACAGCTGAATATCGCGATGAAGCAGAAAAATGGCAAGACAGTGGGCTCTCCATTTTAAAGCAAAGCTTTCTACCTCTACCCCCCAAGGGTTCTTTCGCGACCGTTGGTGTCACCAGAAAACTCCAGCGAACAAATAAAAGAATTTACCGGAACCGCCGGGAATCGAACCTGGAACTAATAGACTAACAACCCAAGAGCCCGTTGTCTTACCGATTCAGCTACGAGCCCACGTGAACACGGGACGACATATGGTGTACTCACCAAGCACATCTACGGGTTTACCCCCTGCCATCTCGCTGAATGCCACGCGAAAGCGTCACACAACCACTCACGCCCGTCTAGCGGCCCTGTGCGCACCTTGCTCATGTGCTAATAGTTACAAAAATTAAAGGAAGCTCACACCAATCCATGGCATCTCACTTTTAGTACGCCAATGTGGTAAAGCCTGCGGCCTCCAGTGTTCACGTAAAAAATTACAGCTCCTTGTCGTCCGCCCTTACGCCAAATCAAGAAATACATTAAAATACTCCTTGATTGTCAGGCCATCTCTCCAAGCCCCAGTATCAAGATCCTGGGCCTACGTCTCCAGACTAACACCAAGAGTCACGTCTCCTTGCAGCGCCTGAAAAACAGCATTAATCTAATCATACACATGATCAGGCGAGTTGCCACCAAGAAGCGAGGCCTAAAAGAATCCGGTACCTTTCGATTAATTGAAGCGTAAGTTCTCTCGAGAGTTACTTACGACAAACCCCTATCTTCTTCTCGACGAGGTAGACATAGAGATGCTTTATATAATGATTAGAAAGGCGGTTGAGCAGGCCACTGGTCTTCTCATGAGCGCGTCCACCCTGAGGCTGCTTAGCACGGGCTCCACAACACGGTGGAAGAGCTGATAGAAGGCCATCTTTCTAACCAGAAGGTCCGACTCAGAACTGCGGTGGGTAACCGCATGCTTCACCAGATTGGCTGGGCAGCCCAGAATGTCACTCCGCTTGACGTACCCCAGACTCTTGGCGACTAAAACTAAAGATGCTCCCTTTGCTTAGAAATATGAACCCCTCACATGACGAGGGTCAACGAAAAGCACGGGCTCAAGCGCTAAACACCACCCTCGGTGGGGCTCATGCAGTTATCTACACAGACTTCTCCTAACATCGAGGGCAGCAACACGCCATCATCGTGGCAACCTCCAGAGCCAACCTCCTTGCGTGTACCTCGCTTAGGACCCAACAAATGACGGCAGCAGAAGAGGCAGCCATCACCTTGGCTCTCACTCAACCAGGGGTTCGAAGGGTAGTCACCGATTCCCAACAAGCCTACTGGAATTACCAGTCGGGTTGGGTGTCCTGACCTGCACTGTGCGTGCTAAAAAACCGCCTGGACACCGCCTCACGCTTCAATGGAGGGCAACAAATACGCCCACCCAACAAGCCTGCGCTTTTACCTCCCGTGCTATGGAGCTGCACGAGGACAGTCACCCGCTTGTTACGTCCAGGGAGATAATCCAGCATTATCGACTTCTGAGACAGACCGTACCTTCACCTTACCCTGACATTTCCACAGAACAACAAACTACCCTACGGCTCATACAATCCGGGCTCCTTCCCACAGCCTACGTGTCTTCACGTAATGCATCCGAATCGCTACGACGCTGAATGTAAATTTTTCTCAGAAGTAGGAATACTCCGCCCCGTAATCGGGGTGTGCGACTTTAGCAGTGAGCACCCTCCTCTCTTTCCGTCATCTACCCAACAAGAGCAATGGGAGATGCTGCTGTCCAGGCCCTCTCTACCTACCCAGCTTCAGCGGGTGGACAGAACACACGCTGCTCGGACTGCATATGGGCCCCACAGAAGAAGGAACCACTCCCCAAGGCTGCACTCTGGGCCGTTCAGAAATCTGAACAGAAGTAGTTCTTCCTCCTCTTTCTCAGCCGCAAGTCTCGTCGCCTCCGTCCGCGGGGCAGAGACGGAGAATAAGGGCTTGTGTTCGGGCTAGTTGGTGTTCCATAACTACTTCTTAAGCGCCAAAAAATACAGATACATAGAATAAGACAGGGTCACGCGCTATCCCGTGTCCCTGTCTCATTCTATGTCCCTGTAGTTTTTGGTGCTTAAGAAGTATTTAGAGATGGAGAAGTCAGATCGTCTAACACCGGGTTGGAGCTTACTTTGATTTTACAAAAAAAAAGTTTCCACCCTTGCTACACCAATACAACTCAACCAAACACCGTTCATGCATCATGCATTGATTTAACCTTACCAAGAATATCTCTTTGAAGTAATAAAGGGTGTGGTTAAGTGCATTTCACTTCTCTCTGGTTTTACTATTTGTAGAGCGATGTGAGTGATTTTAAGTGATGTCGCATGAGTAATCGTTATACGTGCCGTTTACAGCTTTGCTTTCCAACCACATTCACGGGGTGGATTGGTGCGATTTTTTTGCTAGATCCTATGTCTGCAATGTGTTTTTGATAAGCAAAATATGGTTCGTACTTCAGGTGTTGCACTGTTCGCGTGCGCATGTGCAGTCGTTGCACCGCGTTTTCCCAGTGTTGATTTGCGAGTCCACGTCGTAGAAAACAGTGGAACGAACTTGTTTCTTGATGAATTCATAGCGCAAAAAAGGACGAGGACACAGAGAGAACACACAACACAGCGCTATACACAACACAGCGCTATACACACAACACAGCGCTCTGTGTCCTCGTCCTTTTTTGCGCTATGAATTCATCAAGATCGCCACACCAACTTGCCCAAGAATCCGTACTAGTGAACTTGTTTCGCCGCGTGCGTCGCGGGGGCCTTTCCTTGTCTCATTTGTTTTTGCGACCGGTTGTCAATCGTTTTCTCTTCCTCCGGGATATACAAGAGCAGTTATTGCGTACTGTTTGCCAGATGGAGTTGTTTGCGGTGTTGCCCGATTTTGTTATAGCGCCAGCACGCTTCCCTGTCTTGACAATGAAGGGATACTTCCGCGAAGTTGTTTAAGCGACCCAGTTTTAACGTGCCCGCTTCACGCATGAATACTAGAGTTAGGCGGAAATTGTTGTATAATGATCTCGCCGACTCTGTATTACCAGTTTCACTGTAGCGGTCAGTGTACCGTGCAGGGCCAGGTCAGGATGTGCTTAAACGCGTGAAATCTATGGCGGTACCGCCATGGGTTAAAACGTTCGTTTTTAAACTCCACGCGGGTGTCCTACCAGTCAAAACCCGAAGGAAAGAAAAAGGATTGTACGTTCCATGGGGTTTGACTGTTCTTCGTGCAAAAAGCCGGAGATAGTAGAAAACGTGTTTTTAGAATGTTGGGATGGGGTCTTTTTTTTGGGGGGGGGACGTGCTTCAGCCGACTTTAAAGAAAGATTTCTCTCTAGACGCCTACGGAATGTGGTTTATACCCATCGAGAATGACGGCGGGTTGCCGTACGATATCGTGATGGTTCTGGCTCTGCACGGTATTTGGAAATCTCGCATGGCTTCACCCCACCACGATGTTGATGCTAAGCGTTCCAAAAAATACTTTCTAGAGACTGTTCGTTTGATTGTAGAGGTTTGGAACACTCAACCTGACCCTCCGGAATGGCTTCCAGTAATGGAGTCGCTGACAAACCTTAAACAGCTTTAGCCATTTTCTGCTAGCAAAAGTCTGCTAGCATATTTAACAGTGTATGTTACTGCTTTGTGTGCTTCTTTTCTTTGCTTTGTGTCCTTCTTTTCTGTCACAGTATGGCGATAAAGAAAAAAAGCAATGGTAGCGCGTCTGGCTCAAGATCAGAAGGTTGTGTGTTCGAATCACACCTGGGACGCTATTCCAGAAGGCCCGAGATAGCTCGCTCCCGAGTTTCCATCCGCTCGAGTTAACAAAGTAGTGATAGTACAGCATACGATAAACCTCAAGCGATACCGGCGCCATCGCGCAGAGCACGCTTCGCATTATCAGCGCGCCCAGTTGAGGACGCTCACGCTGGAAAAGCAAAGCTTGCACGAATATCCGTGTGCAGCGCCGTCTAGAATCGAGTTGCAATATCCACTCCGTTATGCAAAGTAGATAACCCAGCTGTTCCTTTTAAAACTCCGGCCTGGCCCCAGCCTTCTTTTAAAGCACCGCCCTGCAAAACGGCGCGGGGCGGCTCCCATTTTCTCGGCGTTCTGTTCTTCCACTGAAATCTGTTTGCTACGTGGTTTGAGGGTGGCTCCAGCGCAGCTCAGCGCAAGCCGAAAGGAAGTAAGCCAGGAAGTTCACTGTAGCGAAAGGAACGCACCCTTCTTCCGACTGTACGACTGACACGGCTTTGTTTACGTGGAGACGGCGGGCGTAGTAACGCACATCGCCCCTATTTAGCGTGTCATGAGCGTGTTTCAACATTTCATGAGTGCGTTTTAGACGTTGAAGGTGTGTCATCAGTCGTCGATTGTATTGTTGCGGTGTATGAATACGGCTGCCGTGGGAAAATCTTGTCGTCTTCGCCGCTCCTATCGTCCGGACTAGAGCGAGCGCTTCGTTCGGAACGAATCCGCACCCACCCCCCTGTGACTATGGTAGCATTTGACTGAAGGTGGCCTGGAGACTTCATTCGTTCATTGTTTTCTGCTAAGCTTTGCTACCGGAGCATCCAATGCAAGTGACTTCGTGGATGCGACGCTACCCTATCGGCGATGTGGACGCCATAGCAGCCATAGTTGGGCGGGGCTTCGGTCGCTACGCCGCGCCCACGAATGGGCTGGGTGTGTGTGATTGACACGAGAACTCGGAAGAAACTCGGGAGAGATATTGCGCGGCCAAGTTGAACTCGTGATGCTCGTTTTGGCGGCTACTGCGGCGTGGATCATGGTTCACGGTCGCCGTAGCAGGAATATATGTATGCCGACAGAGTTTTTCCTTTAGTGGCGGAAGAATTTCACGCCCTTTTTCGTCTCTCAAAGTACTGTGCATCGGCTGTGCAGCCATCTGACACCCGACCCCCTTTGCGGCGACTTTGAGGCGGCTTCTGCCGAGGAGCAAGTGTTGCGTGCGCTGCGGTTTTATGCGACGCAGACCTTCCACGGAAGCATTGGTAGCGACCGCACCAGCGACCTCCCTCAGTCGACAGTCAGCCGGTGTGTGCGCTATAGGATTACTGCAGACAAGGTTTTCATCTTTTTTTAGGTGGCTAGCCAGACATGGCTTCCGCAGCTTCTACCTTGTGTTTATCCATCTGCAGCCAGAGCGTACGCTTTAGTCGCGACCGCTCGATGCCAAGAAGGTTTCCATTTAGTGGCCGTACGTACCTCAGTTACCATCCGCTAGCAAAACTTTCTGATGCAGCGTTGATTGACCGTGCGCTTCATTTATCGTCAGCGCGGCAGACTATTTTCTTCAGGCGCTTCGAGTCCCACCATTCTTGCGACAACTTTCGCAGGATAGTATACAACCAACGGTGTGTGTCTATTATCGGAGGCGATCTTTGCGCATTTCAACGGGTTTCGTCCAGCGTCTTTGTCGTCTGGCTGGAAGCGGATCATGAAAATCTTCTGAAGGGAAGATTGAGGAACGAAAGAAACAGCGTGACGCCAGAAGAAAATGTAGGTATAGGTTTCATAAAAAAACCAACGACTGTGGAGAGCTTCGTCGAACAAGAGCTGTGAAAAGCAAAGCGAAATAAAGGAAACAAATTTCAAAAGCTCTGGTTGTTGCTATTCCTTTCTTCTCAGCACATGGCCAATTGGGGGACTTACCCGCTATTGAGAGCTTTGAGGAGCGAATGGTCTCCGTTTTGAAAACTCACAAAACTGTGAATTGGAAATAAAAGTTGTAGAATAATGCCTGACACGGTAACGTGATGCCACATGAGAATGACAGGTGCACACCAGCTGCGCAGAACCACGATTATAGGGAGGCTGTGCTGTGTGCCAGTCTTCTTGCTGGCGAGTTCACTACGAGATGAAAGAGAAGAAACTGACGCAGACGCGGTATAGCAGAAAAAAAGCTCGTCGAATGCCAAGATTCTTGCCGAAAGACAACCAAATAAAGGCGAGGAAAAATACCCAAGTGCAATATATCAATTAAGAATTACTGCAAGTACAATTATCAGTTGCTAATAATTATCGCAAGTACAATGTATCAGTTGTTATTAAGAATCGCCAAGCTTTCGCCTTCAAATCACGTAATCAGGCTGAAGTGGTTCTAGGAAATTTCGTATCTGAAACCGGATGGAGGGTTTCGATAGCACCGAGCTGCAAGTACTTTGAATGTGGCGCGTTTCCATCACTCGCTTTGTTTTTTTGCCTGTGGGCCCTAGTCACGTGATTGCATTGTCTGCCACCGACGGCAGAAATAGGCCGAAACTGCTGCTTAGGACGGCGAATTTGAAACAAAAAGCTCATAAGAACACCTGGAATAAAAAATAAACGAACTTTGTAGTGAAATAAAGATTATTACAATAAAAGCGCGATAAAGTAATATAGTTGGATTAGCTTGCCCCCAGTAGCCACCAGTGCAGCAGCGGAGAGACAGCAGTGAAAAAAGCGCCACGCCCTAGTCGCGCCTCCTTGGAACGCGGTGCTCTGGACCGGTTACGTCACCCCAATAATCAGCAAATAGCATGAATGGCATTTCTAAAGCGCTTGAACTGCGCCTCGAAATATTATCATTACGTTACGTGGGCGTCGCTAGAGCTCGTTGTTTCCCGCGTTTCGCTCAATCTCGGGACTTCTGGAATAGCACCCCTGGGTCATGAATATGCTGGGTTCTTTTTTTTTTTTTTTTCATTTTAATTTCTACTCGCGATATTCGCGTTTTTCCTAGCTGGGTTTTCACGCGCCGTCTTTTAGGATGCCAAATAAGAGCCCCACGTCTTATCACAGTCTACCATCATGCCAAGTTTCAAGAGCATGGAGTTGGTGCACAAAACGTATATTACACTCACACAGCGCACGTCTTCCGGGGACCGTTGAACTCCAATGGCAACACTCGCCCAACAACACCATGCTCTCGAAACGAACACTCTTGACAGAGGCTATCTCACCGATTTCCACGATTGGGGACACCAGCATGCTTTCGTTCTTATAAAACGCAGGTATTGTATTCTTATTTTATAGCACCACAGCTGTGTTGCCCGGTGGCGCAATGGCATTCCACATCCGGCCACCGTAGCGGAGGGACGTGTGATGTCGAGCTCCCAAGTTGGAGCAGCCGTTGCGGCCTCGGGCCGCGGTAACAGGACAAAGGATGCTGAAACCATGGGCTGTCATATAATTCTGCCTCAACTGCCAACAGGTCGATTCGCTCTGAACACTGTATTTTTGCACGCCGATGTTAAAGGAGCCATGAAGAGAAAACACAAGTTTGGTTCATTCAAAAGATTGTCTCGTTAGAATCATACTGACACCACTTTTAACGTAAACTTCGCTCAAATAAGCTACATAATTAGGAAGAACGGGAATGGTCATGCGACCCACCAGCTCATTTCCCGCAACAGAACCTATGTCGTCACATGAGCTAAGCTCTGCGATTGGCGGAGGGTGGCAGAAGCAGACGCAAATTAGGTAGAACTTACAAACTAGACGAACAAGCGATTTGCGCTTAAATTTAGGGCACATTCTTTACAAAGCAATAAGAATGATGATACAAACAGTGGAAGTTACGAAAGCACATGTAAACATAGAAGTACTGATGCGTTCTGCTGTTCGTACTGCGCACAGCATGCTTGGTTTCGCTGCACAGCACTACGGGGCTTGGGGTTGTCTCAGACGACACTGGCCGATTGATGCAAGCAACGGTGTCTTACGTGACCCCATTTGTCGAGCGAGCAGTGTTTCAGGGAACGAATATTTTCTCGCAGAACAAAAACAAGCCAGGTTTAAATGCGGGCAAAAACAAACCAAACGCTTGCCACGGTATGGTGGCGCCATCTAGGTTACGGAACGTAAAGAAACGTGGGAACAAACCAACACCGCTGTACAGGGTGGAGACAACCATCGAACGGTCCCGTGCCGCCGCAATTGGGCCAACGGGCTCAGCGCGTTATTCTTTTCATTTCCCACGAGACCTAGCAACCCGAAACAGACAATATGATTCAAACTTCTTCAGTAAACCGCGTTGCGGCGATAATTTTAGCGCGGTTTTGACACAATGACTTGCTTCGGCGGCGAGCGAGCAACCGAAAATGGCGGCGCCAGCGTATACGTGTCTGTACCCTGTACGGCGGATGCGTGAATGAAGGTACTCTAGGCTGCAGAGCGGTCGGTTTCAGTGATGTCACTTGGGACCACGAAAACGCACGATTGAGCGGGAAAATCAAAATTTTAACCTAAATTGTTTAATTTCTCAGTGAATAAAGCACCGTTTGTATCCGGACAAGCGCTGGGGGCACTATAAAACACGAAATCTTTCGAATAAAACCAACTTGCATTTTCTCTTCATGGCTCCTTCAAAGCGAGACTTTATCGAGTAGATTTCCGCTATGAGCTCGCACGCTCGGAACTGCTCCCCGACATAATAGCGTTGGGGTCGTTCCAAATAAATCACGTGTGGGCGGTGACATTCAAGGACGCCGAGAGTGCCAAGAAATTGATGGCTTTACGCGAGGTGAAAGTGAAAGACTTGCGCTGCAAGGTCATCGACCCGGCTACCTAGGAGCTTCGGGTAAATGTTCACTGGGTCATTTACGGTGTCCCGGAAGAACTGGTGCGCGCGGGTTTTACCCCTTTCGGTTTGGTGACTAAAGTCCCAAGAGACCGCTGGCGTGTGCCCGGATGCAATGACAAAGGCTCGACGACGCGCCTCGTGTCTCTCAAGCTTAAGGCTGGCGTGACACCTGACGTTGACCCATCAGCTGCGCATCGCCGGTGACAACGCCCTCGTCGTCTTCCAGGGACGACTGCCGCTCTGCCGGCGCTGTCACCGTTCGGGCCATGTTTGACGTGAATGCCGTGTGCCGCGCTGAACGCGTTGTCGGCGTTTCGACCACGACGACAGCCCGTGCGTGCAAACGTACGTTAGCGTCGCCGGACCCGTGGTGCGTGACTATGAGTCGGAAAACCTCATGGACGAAGCAGAAGCGGAAGAGGTCGCTGCTGGAGGGGGATGGGACGTGCCAGCGCCGAGACCTGTAGCCCCCGTACAAGTTGCCGGCAAGGATCCTGGAGTGCAAGGAAACGGGGCGCAGAACCTTAACCTAGAGGTTCCAGCCTTCAAGGAAGTCGTCAAGGAAAGCGCCTCGGAAGACAACCCCGGAGGCTGTGCTAAGGACGACGACGACGGCATCGTGACAATGGACACCAGCAAAGAACCATCCGGCAGCAGCACCTCCGGTAAGCGGCTCCGCGAGAGCAACGCCGGCCCGACCGACGAAAGCAACGCGACTCCCGACGAGCCACCTCTGAAACCACCTCCTGGGCGGCGTTCTACACTTCGGCGCAAGCCCAACGTTCCACCAGACAGGAGGGCACCTGCGACGACGCCGGCAGCAACGCCGACGTAGTTGCTAGAATGGTGAGGATATGCACTGACGGATATGGACTTACGGACTCTTAGGTATGCGGCTTAGAGACACAATTACTTATAAACGCCCTATGGCTTAAAGTTTACTTTTCTGCGCACCGGTGTCAGCATAAATCGGTCTGTTTGAACATTAGATGGCATACAAATGGAACAGAGCTTTGCGAATTGCCCTGTTAAACGTGCGTGACTTGGCCGCAAAAAGGTGGCAGTATCAGGTGAACAGCCTTTTCTTGGAAAACAACCGTGACATCATTGCGATCCAAGAAACCAAAACAGAAAGAGAAGACCAAATAGACCGAATGGTGGATCCCTTTAAAGCACGTTATTATGTACGGGTCCGCGCAGAAGTAAACGCAGCATGGGAGTGTGGACCCAACTAAGGCCCCATCGCTGCGCCGCGTATGGGCGCTGACGGGAACGATGGAGTCAAAGAGTGTGTTCCCACTGACCCCGCCGCCCTACCTGATGTGTTTATTCTAAGCTCAGGTGGCGTGTCATGCTCGGCGAGACGGTCTTCAAATGGCAGCGCTAGGCTATAGTGGGGCGCTGGTTGCATTGCCGCTTGCAGGCATCAGCGGCGACCGAATCCGCTGCTCATAAGCTGGACGAAGCTGTGCGCACCCGGAAACATGCCTTGTTGCGCGCTGTAAAGGGCGGCATAAAATTCTAGGCCGCTGCGGTTTGACATAGCATGTCATGGGTATATAATTAATTGTAAGCCGACAAAAAAATTGCTATGTACCATATAGAAAGCACATTCACAGACATTTTCCTTGTTCGGAAAAAAAATCTCGCTTAAGAGATTTCTTCTTTAATTTTGGGTTTGTCCCATGTTATTTCTGTCGGTCAGTCCAGATATGTTCTGAAGAAAGGGAAATAAAAATGTCCATGCGGTGGAAATTCTGTATTAGGGAACACTGTAAAGAATATTGTTGCGAAGTTGTCATCCCACGGCTGACAACCCGTTGCTGCATCCGTGCAGACCGACCCGAGCCAAGCTCCGTCACCTGCGACATACGTTTGGTAGCGTGGTTTCAAGCGAGCGGCCAGCGAATGTTGCTGCCGTGAAGAAGTCCAGAAGCTGTAGGCAAACGTAACTATTTACTTCATAGCGAGAGGTGAGCCATAACCGAAGCCAAAGAACAATGCCCCGACCGGCGAGGTTACAGTACAGGACTCGAGCAGAGTGACAGCATTGATTCACTGCTCAAACCGGAATAATCTACGGCGCTTGGGAGGTCTTATTTATACCCAAAGCGCCAACAGTCAAAACAAGCGTTCCCTCTAGATTGTGCACACGTCACGAACGGCACAGACACACACAACACTCTTTCCAGAGTTCGTGAGTAGTCGGTAGTAGCGGCGCACGCTGGGTCCGAGAGAGGGGAGCGAGGAGGTCTCCGCAGCGGACGCGGGGCCTCCGTGTCCTTGCGACAGGTCTCTGCGTGCAGCGTCGGCACGCCATCGAAGTTTGATCGTGCTGACACCGAGGCGCCTGTGATCCAGACGTGTAGCGACGCATTTGAATTGTCGGCTGCAAGCGTGAGTCACCGACAGGGAGGGCCTGCTTGAAAGGCGCACGCAGTGGAGGCTTTGCCACACAGCCGAGGAGTATTGAAGGAAGCACAGCGGCGGGGTCATTCGTAACAGCTTCTCCGCCGGGGGTCCGAGATCCCGATGGATAAGGGTCTTGAACCGTTGTCCGGAGGGATGCTTTCGGAGAGAAGTGCTCGAGAGATGCTCGACTCCAGGCCTGGGCTGTACGACACCGTGCTGGAGCTTCACCGGGGCCGGTCACTGGACGAATAGTGGCCCGCCAAGAACGTCTCTGGCTTGGTAAGGCAAGCAAAAGAACAACACAGGAAGACACAACCGCGTCGCCGGCAAGTGCGAGGACAAATCCGCACTGAACCTCTACCAGGCTTTTAGTTGCGATAAATTACGCGAATAACTAACTAGACTAGTTATGTTTTACCCCAGCAATACTTTAGCTAAGAACACAAACTTGAAAGGTGACATTTCGCGTGATTGGAAATGTCACACACAAAAGAAACGTAATCGTAAAGGGCTAAACCTGCTTCAGGAAAAATAATGCGATTGAGAAAGTCCGGCGTATACATACCACTTCTCGCGCTGAGAGCCGCGATTTTTGCTCTCGTCATTGTCCTGAGCTTTCCCCTTTTTGAATCGCACCTTAGGTGCGCCCGTTCTCTGAAAGCTGCAGCGACCGCGTGAGAAGACACCGCCCATTCTTTTCGACAAAGGTCGAGCGCGCGGAGGAGCGAGCGAGATTTTCCAGCGTTCGAACGAGAGGCGCGCACTCCTTTTGGGGGGCGGTGTTCCCTTGGCGCGATGTGAGCTCACGGCTTTTCCCCTTGGTGTGCCCGCACTGAAACACGCACCGCCAGTACCGGCGGCCGTTTTTTCTATGTCCTTGTTGCTCGCCTTTTCGCGAACGCGTTCGGCAAGCAAACGTAGGAAGTTAATACTAGGAACGCGTTAACGTTCTCTTTTCTTGGCTGGTCGGTTCCCGACTTCGGCTCAGCCGCATGTGACACTGGATTCTGAACTAGCTTAGCCCATATTGGCCTTTCGTCGGGATCATCAGCTGGAAGTAACAAGGGCACGACGTGCTCATTAGACACCCCGTAGCTTCCAACAGACCCTATCTCGGCGTCCCTCGCCTTTTCCGCAACGCCCTCAGTAAGCGAACACTGGAGGGTGTTTTCGTTCTGTTTTGCGGCTGTCAAGGCTACACTAGATTCAAGCTGCCCTGTCTCAAAAGACGGCTCAGCCGCCCACGACACCTGAATCTCTACGAGCTCGGCTGTCCGTTGCTCGAAGTTGGTTACCTGAGCTGGTGGCAGGACGGATTCTGCTTGCTGAGTGGCGAGATCGTCATTACTCCCAACTCTACCGTGCAAACCATTCGCTGCCTCGACTGAAGGCTTTGCCACAACGTCGGTCTTTTCTGAACTGTGGTCCCAAGAAACAACCTCCGTTTCAGCGGACTCGTGTTGCCTTTCAGTAGCCTCATGGTTTACGCATTCCAGCGAAACCTCTTTATCTCGCGAAATGTTCATGTTCAGATCGGTAGCCGTTCCCAAGGCCTCCCGCGAATTGGAACACACCTTGCTGAGATCACCGAAACAAACGCCGACACGTTATCGTACTCAGCGAACGAGTACTGCCCTCTATCGACAGCCTGAGCTAATGCGCATTTGTTACCTCTTTTAGCCTCCTTGTCGCGGTGCTGGGTCGCAACGGTCGCTTCCGACTCTCGCTCCCGAGCGTCTGCTACTGGCAGCGTTGGCACGCGGCTGTCCTATTTTTAACTCAGCAATAATTCTAACTTAGGCTTCACTTCTTCCCGCTTGAGTTGAATCTCATGCTCTATTTTCTTGTTCTCCCGTTGGAGTCTCTCTCCCTCGAGCTCTTTTCTTTCCCGTTCGAGGCACTCGAGCTCGAGGTCGTACTCTCGCATCTTTTCCTCGTGTTTGAGTTCCAGATCGCGCATTTTTTCCTTGTGTTCCCCTTCTCGTTTCTGCCACTCGATCTCCTGTACTCGCTTTCTTTCCTCGCGTTCCTGACGCTGGCGCTCAGACTCTGCCTCTGCAGCCTGACGTTTCGCGGTCTCCCTGCCACTGATCACAGAATTATTGTGAGGAACCCGTTATATTTTCTTCCACTGATAGCAAGCGCCAATACACTCACAACCGTTACCGGACATCACCCAAATATGGTTCTATGCCGCTTGACGATGTCGATAGGATTGAAAACAGATTGCAGGACTTCGCGTAGAGCTTCGGAAAGTAAAAGACACCGCTGAAAGGTTGGCAAAAAAATTTACGTGGTCTTTGCAGGAAGTAGGATTACAACAAATTCATTGGTTTTTATCAACATAAAGATAGCCAAAGCCAACCGAAGAACTGCAGTGGAAAAAGGACAGAAATGTCAGACGCTGGAGAAAAGACGAAAGGAAACCAAAACTGCGTCGAGATAATAAAGAAAGCGAAGGGAGTAGTTGTAGAACTGAAACTAAAGAAATAACAGTGACCTATCTCCAGGGTAAAGGTATTCGCCGCGAGCTCGACATGTAGGTGGCGACAGCGTCGCACTGCTAGTGTGGATGCTCCGCTGAGCGGCCCGTAAGAATGCACACTGTGGGCGCGCTTCGTGCATTTTTCTCGCCGTATATGCGCACGACAGGTGCAAACAAGAGTTGTATGCTGTAGTTCGGTTACTCGACGTTCAATGTATAACATGGAAGCGGCAGTCAGTTTTCATTATTACGTCAAAAAACGCGACGACTCATCGGGAATCTCAGAATGGCCGTAATTGTGACAATGAACTTGTACGCTGTGGCTCGTAGCAAGCTCGATCTTTCCAGACTATAGCTTTGAGCCTTCAATAAAAGCATAAATAGAAACAAATAAGGAAGCCTCGATCTCTGAAATTCAGTTTACAACGGCAATCTCAATCGCTTTCACTGGCAGCATGACGCATTCTTGCATTTGTGGGATGCTCTGAAATGGTAACTCTACTTAACTGCCCCGAACTTCCTTCTAAGAGCTTACGATATTTTTTGTGTGTTCAAAAGGCAACATAAAATTACTGAATTTTGATCAGCGCAGAGATATACAGGTAACCGCTCTAACGGGTCTTTTAAATGAAATTTTAGCGACTCTGAAGGAATTCGGTTTCATGAATAACGGTTTCGGATCACTTATTTACGGCTTTCGTCGCAAGTGAACTTGCGAATTGAATTGTCAACGCACGCAGTACAATCAACATCTGATGTTTATCTAGGTTTTCGCAAAGTGACAAGCAGGCTTACAGTGTGCAAACCAAGCTTCTGGGACCTCACAGTGAGCACAAATTTTCTGTGACGGCTGCTCTGTTGATTTGCGTTCCTTTTAGAATCTAGCAGGTGCCTGCAACAGCGAGATGTGTTTGCATTCTTGATTGATTGTAAGGTTTAACGCGCCGACGCAACGCAGGCGATGAGGCGCGCCGTAGTGGAGGGCTCCGGATGAATTTTGACCACCTGGGGATCTTTAACGTGCGCCGAAATCTGGTACACACGGGCGTTTTTGCTTTTCGCCTCGATCAGAAAAGCGGCCGCCGCGGCCGGGAATCGAACTCGCGACCTCGTGCTCAGCAGCGCAACGCCTTAGCCACTGAGGTGTTTGCATTCTTGCGTATAAGGTCGCTTACGAACTTTAAAGACGGCAATAAATGAAGTTGCGCTGTTGCAGATGTAGTAAAACATTTCATTTTTATTTCTCGTTGCAAATCAGCGTAACGTGTTCCCGGTAACTACTTTGTTTTGTAAACTGAATATCGCCTTTGTCTTGGCATTTAATTCTTGAGGATTGGTTAGAAAATGAAATTCTGCGCATTTCATTTTTTTTTCGGGAAGGGGGAGGGGGGGGGGGAGAGTCCTGCCAACGTTGCAAGTGCAGCGAGAAGAGAACGCATGTAACGCGCGCGAAAAGCCAAACAATGGTTATCAGTATTATCTACAATCGAAACTACTCTGGGCGTCGTGTTCTGTAGCGGTGAAAAAGCAGTACACGTATTTTCCAAAATGATTAACCCTCCTTTGGTCCGAGATTGTCCAGGAATTGTGGGACGCCTTTTTCAAAATTGTATTGAAAGCAAGCATTGTGGGAAAAAATTAAAAAAAAAAACAGCGAGTCATGACACACACCCCACACACATGTGGGCAACAACGTGTATTATATATTACGCGTTTTCTCCTCTTTCTTTAAACTTAGGTGCACCTTAAGAGGTAAGACGTGACCAAATTAGGCATTTAGTAATGCTGAGTGAGACACGTTTCTGGACAAGGTGATTCATGTCGGATTTGAAAATGATATATATGAAAATGACACACAAAATGCCACTGACGCAAACTCACAACTGCTTAATTTTAGCGAAACATTCCCCATAAATACTCTTGCGCATCCATAAAGCGTATTTTAGATAATACGTAAAATTAGCAACTCGATACAGTTGAATAAATGTTTATTCCTCCTCCTGGGTATAACCAACGACTGTCCAAAAATGGTATTTATTTTAGAAAAGGTACGGGAAGGACACGATCACACAGACGCTTGCGAGTGTAAAATACGTGCCCGGTAATGTATGGGCGATAGCCCACGGGTCGTGTGCAGTGTAAATGTTTTTGTTTCTTTCTTCTTTCTATAAGGACACAGCGCAATTTTACAAGGGTGTGGAATTTGCACGCATATGCACAGGTCTTGTCGCTTCTTACCCGTTTCGCGTACTAAACTTTTATCCTTTAAATAATCGCCACGTCACCTTCAAAAAAGCACCCTTCGACGTTCCCGAAACGGCAGACGACTGCACTCAACAATAAGAAAAGTGCAATGTGTGGAAGCAATGTTTATAACACGTTTCACACTTAAGCGGTGACCACAGCGAAGATGTTTCGTGGAATTAAACCAGCGCATTAACCCGCAACGGCCGCTGATTATTGCGTTTCTAGAGGAAACGAGAACGCAGAGGTTACTATGTCATTGCTTACTGCCAAACAAGCACATATATTGGTTGTTTTGTGGTGTACAGCACGCGTCTTGCGCCGTACGCAACGTGAAAAAGCAGACGACGCGAGAGCGCCATCCACACTAGGAGCGGTTCGTCCCGCCGCCGCCAGGGGCCGACTGTGTTCGCGCTCGGGGCGAATAGCAAGGCCACAAACTAACCAGTGATGTCGATTATTATAGGCGTGTTAAAATGGCGTCATACGGCGGCATTAGCGTAACTAAATAAGGGCTTTTAGAGTATCGGCACTCTTTTCTGTTATTGTTATGTGCCTCCAAGATTTTCATTGGTCGGTCGGCACCACGTGATATTTGTTTACATATGGGCGCAGCCATTTTGTTTCTTGGCGCCTCCCCTCTCTCCCTCTCTCTCTGCTGCGCAGACGCTAGAGCGGCCTGCGCGACCGGTCACACTCTGCCCGTCACAACCGGCAAAGGTTTCATTGGGAGAGATGGCAACACTGCAAGCCAGGAACAAAATGGCTCCCAAACGCTCCCGGGTGCACGAAGTGGCGGTACTCTTAAGCGTATCTTATTTAGTGGCGTTAGGCGGCATCATAAAAGCAGGCCGCAGAAGCATGGCCGCCGACGGTACCCGAACCGGTACCCATGCAAATGTCTGGGTACACATGCTGCGCGCACCGAAATTAACTTGGGACACAGCCTCACACCAGAAACAGTTCCAGTTGCGCCTCTACCCTGAGATCGTATCACTGAATTCAGTCCGTTCGATATTGTCGGTGCAGACTTCTGTGGATCGCTGTTCTGTCGTACGAAGAATTCCACGCAAATAAAGACCTACGTCGCCGTTTTCTCCTGTTGGGTGACACGAGCCGTCCATCTTGAGCTTACATCTCAGATGACGTCATCGAGCTTCTTGTCTGCCATCAGGCGTTTTATCGCTAGAGTTACTTGGATACCGCCTTAGCCTTCCATCAGTGCGTACATTATCACCTTTCGGTTCCGGAAGAGCCCATCTTTGATTTTTGCAGCGGCCGAAACATTTCCTGGAAATTTAATGTCGAAAGAGCTCCGTGGTGGGGTGGTTTGTGGGAACGTTTAATCGGGCTCACCAAGGAGACACTACGGCGAATCCTCGGACGCAGTTGCCTGTCGCCTGAAGAGCTACAGACGACGCTTTGCGAAGTCGAGGCAGTAATTAACACCGGCCCCTCACGTATCTGTCGGCAGACGCGGCTGGGCCATACCCGCTGACCCCAACGCACTTCTGGCTAGGCAAAAGCAACACATGCCGGCCTCAGCAACTGGGCCTTCCAGAACCGCTGTCGACGGGCAGCGAGCTGCGCAGACGAGTTCGACCCCGTCAAGTCGTAACTTTGGCGTCGATGGAAACGAGAGTACCTCCTGTTGCTCCGATCCGCTGACGATGCAACAGCGCAGCTTCCCTCCAGGCTCCAAGTGGGGGACGTAGTGCTCGTACAGGACAATTCGTCCCGGCCTTCTGGCAACTTGGACGCATTCTTCAGCTATTTCCCGGACTCGACGGAGTTGTGCGCTCGTGTTCCCTGCGACTGTCATCGGGACGGGAAATACGTCGTCCAGGGCAGCGGACGTGCTTTTTTGAAGCAAGCCCCTGATCAACTTGGGGCCGCCGGAGTGTGTTGAATTATTATAATTCTTTTTTCGGAAGGGGGACTCAAGGTCTCGTCAGGAATGGGGAAGGCGGTAAAGAAAGTTAGAGTGTCTACATTCTCTCCAGTATCCCCGTGGTACAAGCCAAAGTCTACAGGGACATAAGTCTCTTTTGGGTGAGCCCGGCCCAGACGAGGCGATAACCACTCCTGGAGTGTCTTGATGTACGGCGGAAGATGGGCTCTTCTCTCCGCCGCAAGCCCCGAGCACTCCCACAGCATGTGCTGCATTGTGGGCCCTGTTGGTGCGTGACACGAGGAGCAGGTCACGATGGTAGTCTCGATGGAGTTCTCGGCAAGTTCTCTCATGTGTCTTCAGCGTCGGGGAACGTATGCCCGCCACTTTGTGAGCAAGTCCTTCGTAAGAGCAGCCTCTGCTCTTATTTTGTGTACCAGGACTTGACCACCGTGGGAAGTATTCCTCGCAGTGGTCGTGGGTCATTGGGTGTAACGGCAGGGAGCTTCGTCCTGCTCTCTTGCTTGGCGGCGGCTCTGTCGTCCGCAGGGTCTAGGTAAAGAGAAAGGAGCGTGCCACGAGCACAGCCAGCGGGATCTCGTTCCACGAGCGCCGCTCACGCGGCAGTCGGTTCGTTGGCATCTCTGATAGCCAGACGTCTGGTTTCTCGTCCCCTCTCGCTCCACGATTTTATGATATCGGTGAATACGCCCAGATATCAGAAAACCAAGCTCCACTTTTCAGCACACTGGTAAATACACATTCACATATAAACATATTTCTTTTTTTTTTCATTTCTTAGCTTGCAGTATAAGGTTATATGTTACTATTCATAGGTGATCCAAAGCCCGCGGGTATTGACCACGCCCTCTGCCTTGAATGGTTTGTTTGTTTAACTTGTATAAATTCACCCTACAAAGCATGACCCTGAAATGGGAGCCTATAGAGGCAGTGTCATGAGCGGGAGTTATACGCTGCAACAAGTCACAACTCAGCAATAGAACAGCAGTGATACGAGCGTCCAGATTGTGTGCGTCATCCACGTTGTAGCCATCACCCCGGCTCACCATATATAGGCCCAATGTAGTCGTATCCGAGCTAGAATGCTATGCTTCCTGCTATGGGTCCATAGATGGTTCCTATAAGCTTAGAATTACCATGTGAGTGAACCGCGTGCACTGCAAAAGGCCGTGCCCTTGTCTAGTGCTCTTGAATGCTGGAAGCGGTTAACCAGAAATTTCCGTGGTGACGTCACGTGGAAGCTATGTTTAGAGCTGGGGGTATGATGGTGGCTAGATAGCGGGGGCTCCTGCGGCCGCCCGCCGCCGCCTCTAACTCTCGTCGGCATGCTCTCGTGCTTCTTGCTGTACCAGATCGCGTATGCAAATAAGCGTTGAGTGAAGGTCCCTACCGGTTGTTGGACCAATCGACCATGGGCTGCGTCCGATGACAGCATGCAGGCCATCTGGGGAGAACACGCTCTGCCCGCCTCTCCCCTGCAGCGCCGCAGCGGTGGCAGCAGCCGTGGTCGCGGGGAAGCCCTGCCTCGTCCAGACCGAGTTGATGCAGGCCGCGGTGGGCGCGCTGGTCGGCGCTCCCGGCGGCAGCAGAGGCCAGCAGCACACTGCTGCGCTGGCTGCCGCCGCGAACATGTCTGCCCTGCACGCGAAAGCGACCCGCTGACACTCTTTTGGGGCTCCTCCTTAGCCCATCATGGACTTTGCTTAGCAGGAATTCCTGTTGTGTAAACGTTTGCGATGTTGCGAAAAATCAAATCAATTTTCTTTTATTTATTAGTTATTTTCTAGATCATCAGAACAGTAGCCTAGCACTCTTGGCTAACCGTAAAGAGCTTAGCTTCTAGTAATCGAAAGTCTCGCTAATCGCAAGGACTGAGGCTTGGGCATGTTGGTTCATGACTTGAAGGAGGAGAACAGCGCTGTGCGTGTCGTCTCCTTCTCGTGTCTGTCAAATTTGCGCTGTTCCCCTCCTTCAACTCGGTAATCGCTTCGTGGGTTATCAAATTCAAGTAAAAGAAGGTGATTTAGGCCTCTCGCCGTTGGACGGCGCTACGTATTTTCATCCGTATTCAGTTGGCAAAGGTCCACTCTCCTGGTGACGAGAAAACAACAGCCCCGGCGCCGCACACGTGCTCTCATTCCACCGTGTGCTGCCACCCTCCCCCCTGGGTTTTACCCGTGCCGATGAGGTTGCACTGGCAGGTGGATTCGGGATGGGGTGACCTTAAATCCCGCCATGACCCGCAAATGGCCTCAATACCGAGGTTCCTTTACAAACCCTGGTTGCCCAGTTTGCAACCGCACCGATGCGATCGCCGACCTCCAGCACTTGCTATGGTCTTGCCTTGCCTTGAGGCCGACGAGACAGCGGCACCTTGCGGCCACGGGCCTCCGCGTAGACGACGCCACCGCATACGCCGCATGGATACATAGGCGCCATCATCCTTCCCTCCTAGGCTTCATCCGCGAAGCGATCATCTTAATTTTCATATAATCACATTTCGTCTTCAACTTATAGACCCATATATATTATATATGCCCTGTGGCAAAATGAACGCCAATAAAAATTATGCACCCAGACATCAGTCATCCGAATTTATCCAGCACTCTACACCGCCAACGGCTTAAAATATTCGTATAGGTTTTATAATTTTGAATGTTATATATATATATATATATATATATATATATATATATATAGTCTGGAAACATAAAAACTCACACAGAGCGCGAAAAAATAAGGTACGTAGAGACAGAAACAAACAAGAGAGACATTAAAATTAAAAATAAACGTTGACTGACGTTTCAGGAAGAGGCACGAAGTCCTCTTCTGAAACGTCAGTAAACTTTTATTTTTAATTTTTTTATTTTTAATGTCTTTCTCGTTTGTCTCTGTCTCTACTTACCTTATATATATATATATATATATATATATATATATATATATATATATATATATATATATATAATGAAGAAAATGAGACACACGTCGAAAGAGGAATTATTTTAACTTTTCCACCGCGGACTGGCTTTCGTCAGAATAATGACGAAGGCTGGTTCCTGGTCGAAAAGCTAAAATCATTCCTTTTTCGCTGTGTTTTATTTTGCTCATTATACTTACTCGTGTCCAAGAAATTCTTTGCCTATATATAAATCATCATCATCACCAGCCTATATAAGCCTACCACAGAGCAATGGCCTCTCCAATTATTCTCCAATTACCCCGGTCCTGTGCTAACTGCGACCAATTTATCCCCGCAAACTTCTTGATCTCATCTGCCCACCTAACTTTCTGCCGCCCCCAGCAACGCTGTATATATATATATATATATATATATATATATATATATATATATAAAGGAAGGACATGAGGGGCTCGTTGAGGAAAATACAGAAAGATAGGTCAGCAGTCTACGACGCCAAAGGAGGCATAGGGCTGTGGTTAGGCTCTTTTCTTTTTTACTACGGTTAATGAAGGGAACATTTTTTTTAAATATACAGAAGAAAGAAAGAAAAACACGCGCCCAGAGTGGGGACCGAACCCACGCCTTTCGATTACATGTCGAATGCCTTACCAATTCGGCTATCTGGGCGACTGTGTTCTCCTTCACTTTCTGGGCTATTTATATTTACTAGGAATTTATCTGACACTTGAGGGTGGTGGCCAGCGCCACTCTGACTACACGGGGAGAAGGGGACCTTCTTTTCAACCCCCGGGGCGTGACTCCAACGTCTACAGCCTGTCATGAGCGGGTAACTGGCAGGAAGCCCTCTTATGCTACCTAGGCATCAAGGCTGCCAGAACCGAGACCCTCGCTAGGCTTTCGCAGAATATAGTAAGGACATGAGGGGCTCGTTGAGGAAAATACAGAAAGATAGGTCAGCAGTCTACGACGCCAAAGGAGGCATAGGGATGTGGTTAGGCTCTTTTCTTTTTTACTACGGTTGATGAAGGGAACATTTTTTTTTAAATATACAGAAGAAAGAAAGAAAAACACGCGCCCAGAGTGGGGACCGAACCCACGCCTTTCGATTACATGTCGAATGCCTTACCAATTGCCTTACCAATGCCTTACCAATGTAATGCCTTACCAATGTAATCGAAAGGCGTGGGTTCGGTCCCCACACTGGGCGCGTGTTTTTCTTTCTTTCTTCTGTATATTTAAAAAAAAATGTTCCCTTCATTAACCGTAGTAAAAAAGAAAAGAGCCTAACCACAGCCCTATGCCTCCTTTGGCGTCGTAGACTGCTGACCTATCTTTCTGTATTTTCCTCAACGAGCCCCTCATGTCCTTACTATATTCTGCGAAAGCCTAGCGAGGGTCTCGGTTCAGGCAGCCTTGATGCCTAGGTAGCATAAGAGGGCTTCCTGCCAGTTGCCCGCTCATGACAGGCTGTAGACGTTGGAGTCACGCCCCGGGGGTTGAAAAGAAGGTCCCCTTCTCCCCGTGTAGTCAGAGTGGCGCTGGCCACCACCCTCAAGTGTCAGATACACTCCTAGTAAATATAAAAAGCCCAGAAAGTGAAGGAGAACACAGTCGCCCAGATAGCCGAATTGGTAAGGCATTCGACATGTAATCGAAAGGCGTGGGTTCGGTCCCCACTCTGGGCGCGTGTTTTTCTTTCTTTCTTCTGTATATTTAAAAAAAATGTTCCCTTCATTAACCGTAGTAAAAAAGAAAAGAGCCTAACCACAGCCCTATGCCTCCTTTGGCGTCGTAGACTGCTGACCTATCTTTCTGTATTTTCCTCAACGAGCCCCTCATGTCCTTACTATATTCTGCGAAAGCCTAGCGAGGGTCTCGGTTCTGGCAGCCTTGATGCCTAGGTAGCATAAGAGGGCTTCCTGCCAGTTACCCGCTCATGACAGGCTGTAGACGTTGGAGTCACGCCCCGGGGGTTGAAAAGTTCTCCCCGTGTAGTCAGAGTGGCGCTGGCCACCACCCTCAAGTGTCAGATACACTCCTAGTAAATATAAATAGCCCAGAAAGTGAAGGAGAACACAGTCACCCAGATAGCCGAATTGGTAAGGCATTCGACATGTAATCGAAAGGCGTGGGTTCGGTCCCCACTCTGGGCGCGTGTTTTTCTTTCTTTCTTCTGTATATTTAAAAAAAAATGTTCCCTTCATTAACCGTAGTAAAAAAGAAAAGAGCCTAACCACAGCCCTATGCCTCCTTTGGCGTCGTAGACTGCTGACCTATCTTTCTGTATTTTCCTCAACGAGCCCCTTATGTCCTTACTATATTCTGCGAAAGCCTAGCGAGGGTCTCTGTTCTGGCAGCCTTGATGCCTAGGTAGCATAAGAGGGCTTCCTGCCAGTTACCCGCCCATGACAGGCTGTAGACGTTGGAGTCACGCCCCGGGGGTTGAAAAGAAGGTCCCCTTTTCCTCGTGTAGTCAGAGTGGCGCTGGCCACCACCCTCAAGTGTCAGATACACTCCTAGTAAATATAAATAGCCCAGAAAGTGAAGGAGAACACAGTCGCCCAGATAGCCGAATTGGTAAGGCATTCGACATGTAATCGAAAGGCGTGGGTTCGGTCCCCACTCTGGGCGCGTGTTTTTCTTTCTTTCTTCTGTATATTTAAAGAAAATGTTCCCTTCATTAACCGTAGTAAAAAAGAAAAGAGCCTAACCACAGCCCTATGCCTCCTTTGGCGTCATAGACTGCTGACCTATCTTTCTGTATTTTCCTCAACGAGCCCCTCATGTCCTTACTATATTCTGCGAAAGCCTAGCGAGGGTCTCGGTTCTGGCAGCCTTGATGCCTAGGTAGCATAAGAGGGCTTCCTGCCAGTTACCCGCTCATGACAGGCTGTAGACGTTGGAGTCACGCCCCGGGGGTTGAAAAGTTCTCCCCGTGTAGTCAGAGTGGCGCTGGCCACCACCCTCAAGTGTCAGATACACTCCTAGTAAATATAAATAGCCCAGAAAGTGAAGGAGAACACAGTCACCCAGATAGCCGAATTGGTAAGGCATTCGACATGTAATCGAAAGGCGTGGGTTCGGTCCCCACTCTGGGCGCGTGTTTTTCTTTCTTTCTTCTGTATATTTAAAAAAAAATGTTCCCTTCATTAACCGTAGTAAAAAAGAAAAGAGCCTAACCACAGCCCTATGCCTCCTTTGGCGTCGTAGACTGCTGACCTATCTTTCTGTATTTTCCTCAACGAGCCCCTTATGTCCTTACTATATTCTGCGAAAGCTTAGCGAGGGTCTCTGTTCTGGCAGCCTTGATGCCTAGGTAGCATAAGAGGGCTTCCTGCCAGTTACCCGCCCATGACAGGCTGTAGACGTTGGAGTCACGCCCCGGGGGTTGAAAAGAAGGTCCCCTTTTCCTCGTGTAGTCAGAGTGGCGCTGGCCACCACCCTCAAGTGTCAGATACACTCCTAGTAAATATAAATAGCCCAGAAAGTGAAGGAGAACACAGTCGCCCAGATAGCCGAATTGGTAAGGCATTCGACATGTAATCGAAAGGCGTGGGTTCGGTCCCCACTCTGGGCGCGTGTTTTTCTTTCTTTCTTCTGTATATTTAAAGAAAATGTTCCCTTCATTAACCGTAGTAAAAAAGAAAAGAGCCTAACCACAGCCCTATGCCTCCTTTGGCGTCATAGACTGCTGACCTATCTTTCTGTATTTTCCTCAACGAGCCCCTCATGTCCTTACTATATTCTGCGAAAGCCTAGCGAGGGTCTCGGTTCTGGCAGCCTTGATGCCTAGGTAGCATAAGAGGGCTTCCTGCCAGTTACCCGCTCATGACAGGCTGTAGACGTTGGAGTCACGCCCCGGGGGTTGAAAAGAAGGTCCCCGTCTCCCCGTGTAGTCAGAGTGGCGCTGGCCACCACCCTCAAGTGTCAGATACACTCCTAGTAAATATAAATAGCCCAGAAAGTGAAGGAGAACACAGTAGCCCAGATAGCCGAATTGGTAAGGCATTCGACATGTAATCGAAAGGCGTGGGTTCGGTCCCCACTCTGGGCGCGTGTTCTTCTTTCTTTCTTCTGTATATTTAAAAAAAATGTTCCCTTCATTAACCGTAGTAAAAAAGAAAAGAGCCTAACCACAGCCCTATGCCTCCTTTGGCGTCGTAGACTGCTGACCTATCTTTCTGTATTATATATATATATATATATATATATATATATATATATATATATATATATATATATATATATATATATATATATATATATATATATATTTATATATATCCCACCTGGCGTGCATTTTTGCATTGGCGTGCATATCCCACCTGGCGGGCATTTTTTCTCCACTTTCTTATTTTCCAAATTCTTTATCTTGACCAACTACATCCTCCCCTTTGCTTTCCGAGGTTTTCTTGACTGCCAGTTCTTATTTCTGTCTTATTTTCAACGAGCCCCTCATTTCCTATTCTGATTCGCTACATGTATAGCGATTCGATTCGAGATCTAATTGAAAGGCGTGGGTTCGGTCCCCACTCTGGGCGCGTGTTTTTCTTTCTTTGTTTATAACGTAATTAATAAAATAATAATAATAATAATAATAATGTAACGTCACTAACGGTAACAAATAGTCCAACCATTCCCCTATGCCTTCTTTGGCGTTGTAGACTGCCGGCATTTCTTTCTGTATTTTCCTAACGAGCCCCTCATTTCTAAACCCTATTATCGTGCGAAAGCTTAGCGAGGGCCTCGGTTCTGGCAGCCTTTATGCCAAGGTAGCATAAGAGGGTTTCGCGCCAGTTGCCCGCTTATGACAGGCTGTAGACGTTCGCGTCACGCCCCGGGGGTTGAAAAAGAAGGTCCCCTTCTCCCCGTGTAGTCTGAGTGGCGCTGGCTACCACCCTCAAGCGTCAGATACAGTTGTAGTAAATATAAATAACCCAGAAAGCGAAGGAGAACTCAGTCGCCCAGATAGCCGAGTTGGTAAGGCATTCGAGATCTAATCGAAAGGCGTGGGTTCGGTCCCCACTCTGGGCGCGTGTTTTTCTTTCTTTCTTTATAACGTAATTAATAAAATAATAATAATAATAATAATAATAATAATAATAATAATGTAACGTCACTAACGGTAACAAATAGTCCAACCATTCCCCTATGCCTTCTTTGGCGTTGTAGACTGGCGGCATTTCTTTCTGTATATATATATATATATATATATATATATATATATATATATATATATATATATATATATATATATATATATATATATATATATATATATATATATATATATATATATATATATATAGAGAGAGAGAGAGAGAGAGAGAGAGAGAGAGAGAATAACGGTTGGCAGTCAAGAAAATTTAAACTGGGAAGCAGCGCTTTAAACAATTACAGCGAGGATGAAGACACAGACACAGCGCTAGTGTCTGTGTCTTCTTTATCGCTGTCCTCGTTTAAAGCGATGTTTCCCAGTTTAAATATGAACCAACTAGCCCAAACCGAAACTTTAGTTAGTCAAGAAAACCTCGGAAAGCAAAGGGGGGAATGCGTTAGGTCATACAAAGATATAAATAGTTTTTTGATTCAGAAAGAAAGTGGTGAAAAAATGCAGGCCGGGTGGGATCCGCACCGAACCCACGACCTCCAGAATACCGGTCTGGTGCGATAACCACTACGCTACCGGCGGGGCTGTTTCCCCATCACTTTGTTTCACCACGGGCATTTTTTTACCACTTTCTTTCTGACTTGAAAAATTCTTCATATATTTTTATGACCTAACGCATTCCCCCCTTTGCTTTCCGAGGTTTTCTTGACTGCCATCTCTTATTCTGTCTTAATTCACTCAGCCCCTCATTTGTCATTTCTGATTCGCTACAAGCATAGCGAGGGCCTCTGTTCTGGCAGTCTTGGTGTCTTGGTGTCAAAGACCCACCGTAAGCACCCCCTGCCCCCCCCCCCCCCCTCTCTCTACGCTACGCCGGTGTTAGGCGTGCTTAAACAACTGCTTACCCATGCCGCTGCGGTGAAAGGGTCATGGTCCAACACCAAATGTGGGCTTGTTCAGGAGACCTATTTTCTCCTATTAATTCCCAGTACCAGTGGATGGATGGGTTGGGCCGCTGGTGCCCAATTCATCGCAAGATTCTTCGTCGTCGTGCGACTCTTAGGGTGGCGCCCGCCGCGACATAATCCTTTAAGCCAGTACAAGTTATTTCCGTATCTTTACACACGAGGAGTGTTATCTAGGAAGGTGTGATAGATAGCCATCACTCACTTATGTATAATAAATAATAATTGCTCCTACGGGAGGAGTGGGGTTACGGAACGTACCAAGAGGTGGCGCTCGCTATTCGAACACGCGAATATCGAACTGAATGCCGCTTCCTAAGGTCTGCAATTCTAATAATCCCGCTCGCCTTTTAATATGTTTGTTAGTACAAAATCGTGAAATTGGTTTAAAACAAATTTAACACATCAGCAGGCAGAATTCAATGGCTTCATTTATCAAAACGCACGGCACCCTTTCGCCAAGCCAATATGGGTTTCTGGCTGGTAGAGGTGCACAAAAAACATTGCATGCCATTTCGGATGTACTAATATGTCACTGATCCGAATGAATTTGCCTGTTCAGTGTTTCTTGATGTATAAAAAGCATTTGATCCGGTAAATCACGATGGAATACTTGACAAACTCCACCAATACGATTTCCGTGGAAATTTCTTGTAGCTATTGGAAAATTATATTCGTAACCGCCGGCAGAATGTCGTAATAGATAAAATTAGAAGTTCCCCGCAAGTACTCAATCCTGTGTTCCGCAAGGGTCCATTTGGCTTCTTTTCTTTTTACTCTATATGTTAAAGGGGCCATGCAGGCAAAATACACGTTTGCTTTCTAGAGAAAGATTTTGTGTTTTATAGTGCCCTCAGCTCTTGTCCTGCACCAAACGATACTTTACTCACGGAGAAATTTAAACATTTAAGCTGAAATTTCCATTCTCTGACTACATTATGCCTTTCGTGACGTCGACAATGACGTATCCAGAGCAGGACCTTAAAACAAAAGACAGTTTTCTGACCAGGGCTGCTCCCATCTCACAGATGGCCGTTTGGTAATTTTGTTTATCGCCCACTTTCATGAATGGCTCTGCAATACTGCTGCAGCGCTGCAGTGTTCACGCTGTGCTTCTGGCCGGGCTTCTATACCTGCCGTATATTTATTAGGGTTCATACTGCCGCGAACCATGCATTGCGTTTGTTTATTAATGTTTTGTTTTTACCACCTGGCTCCGCCGGTCTGTGTTATCAGTGTGTCAAGTGAAGCGCTTGTTCCATCCTTTATTTTTATGCCGCATGTGTTTTCTCTTCTGGTAGGGAGGGCGTTTCAAACTAACGTGAACAATCTAGAATAATTTGATCTACAGTGTTCTGCATGTTATTCGATGGTTCGAGAAACACTCACGCCGAAAAATAAACGGCCGCAAAACGGATGTCGCGGTATTCGATTTGACATTCGCTTGCGCATGTCACTTTGTTGACTGCTGCTTCGCCGCCTCTGTATTCTTTGAGTTGTTAGGGGCATAGAGGTCCTTAGTAAGTATACTAGAGAGGAAACTGCGCCTGGTAATCCATGTTGTCGTGGGGGTTTATAGGAAGACCCCCCTTTTTGGCTTGGGCTTGGCATGACAATTGGATTCTTAAGTGGTTTTGGGGATTTGCTTTCTGCACTATGCATTGACGCATCTACGAGCTACGAGGAAGCCAAAATCCTTCCTGTTCTGTGGTAGCCGTGTTCGGTGAAACAGAAGGCAGTAAGTGACCGCACCTGACGTTGGTCATGCCGCAGTCGAAGGACGTATCACTGAGCGAATAATATGCCGCCGCGAAATTTGTAGCCGACGAAAAAAAATAAACGAAAGGTACTTCGACAAAGACAAGATACGACAGATACGGGCGCCTGAATCCATCCTATCTTGTCATCGTCCAAGACTGTTTTACGCCACGTTTTCTTTTTTTCTTGTTAAACTGTAGCTGACGGTAGGTGCACTGGTTCACCACGAAGGTGGCGTTTTCATAGCCACGCTGCAAACACTTTCCAAACTCTTCAAACAATTTATTATTTAAAGTAATAGTAAAGTGAATAAAATAAGAGTCTATAAAGAGTTTCCTCCCCATATATTAACATTGTTCGTAACACCTTGGCCTGCAAAATAGCAGGAACAAACGTTCCGGCAAATGATACGCTTTACCTCCTTTTTTCTTAGTTTTGAAACAGCCTGTTTTATTTTCCACTTACATACTTGCACAATATTTTTCGCGTTTTTGTGGAACTTTGTTTAAATTTGCGGTCCCTAAAACGTTTCAATCCAAGCCAATGATGAAATATAGGCTAGCGCATGATCTAATGGCGGTCCACGACGACACAGGTGGCCTTGATGTGAGCCGCATAGACGCTAGCGCCAGATTCCTCTCTAGTGTATATTGTAAGAAACTCTATGGTTAGGGGAGCACAAGTTCGCCCGAATAAACGTGTTATTCCTTCAAGAGAACTGCATCGTCGTTTGCTTTGTGACAATACTAATCGTTTCCAAAAGCGCGACAAACATGGTAATGTAAGTGACCGTGCCGCTTCTTTCAGTTAGTTAGTGTTGTGGTAAACAAGTCCAGCGCGTGTGATGGCTGTTTTAGATACTGCGTTCTATCCCTTTTCTTCATCCGCTGAATGGTCAAATGTCTTTGATGTCAGTGATGTTCACGAACAGGTTCGACGTTTTACCGAAATTGTCAGGAATGGCATGAAAAAGTTCATCCCTATTTAAAAGCCTGTCCATTCCAAATTTCCCCATTGGTTCTCTAAAGACATTTGAAGTCCGCTTAAACTTAAGCACAGCGACCACAAAAAGGCAACGCGTTCTGGGCGTTCTGAGCGGAGTTTAGTCGGTATCGCTCACTTTGTAAAAGCCTCTACCGGCGTGACCACCAGCTCCATATAAAATCTTTGGAGGCTGCTGGTCTCAGAAACCGGCTGACTTCTCGAGGTATGTTCGCGGCCGTTCTAAGGCTACTAAAGAACACATCATACTGCCTATTCCGATGGTTAACAGATTGAGGATATTGCCACCACCTTTGCTTAGTACTTTCATCTTTCAACTGCCTGATGCTAACGACGAACGCCTTTCGTTCGATAATAAGTCTAATTATGATACACTTATGCTTGATAAAAACCTTTCAATGATAGCCTTAAAAGGATGAAACCATCATTTTCCTGTGGTGCAGATGGAATTTCAGAAGCCGTCATGAAGGCTTACGGCAACATTCTTTGGCCTGTTTTAACTTCTTTTTATAATAACTGTTTACTTTTCGGCAAATTTCCTCGTGCATGGAAGACCGCTCGAATTTTTCCTATATTTAAATCCGGTGATAAGTCAGCCGTTACTAACTATCGCCCGATCTCACTCTTTTGTGTCACTTAAAACCTCTTTGAGCCAGCTCTGCACAAAGTTCTTGCTGCCTGTGTCAAGAACGTAGTGATACAAAATCAGCACGGTTTTTTCTCGGGTTGATCGATGATTACAAATCCTTCCAGCTTTATTATACAGTCATCGGCTGCCGTTTCTGAAAACAGCCATTTGGACGTCATTTATAATGACCTCAGTAAGGCTTTTGATGTGGTTAACCAGCAATTATTAATTTACAAGCTTACTGCGTCCGGCGTAGACGCAGCCCTTGTTGCTTTGTCCAACTATCTCCTTGACCGGTGCTTTTACGTAGATGTAAACAACCAACAGTCTGGTGTTTGCACTGCAACAAGGGGTGTACCTCAAGGTGCCGTGCAGGGTCCCTTATTGTTTTCTATCTTTATCAACGATGTCTCAACAGTCCCAACGAAATCTTCATTTCTTCTCTATGCTACCTGCCGCGATGGTTCAGTGGCTAAGGCGTTCTGCTCCCGAGAACGAGGTCGCGGGTTCGATTCCCGGCCGCAGCGGCCGCTTTTCTGATGGAGGCGAAAAGCAAAAACGCCCGTGTGTATTACATTTCGGCGCACGTTAAAGATCCCCAAGGTGGTCAAAATTAATCCGGAGCCCTCCAATACGGCGTGCGTTATCGCCTGCGTTGCTACAAGCATGCAATTTCTTCTCTATACTGATGATGTCAAAATATTTAGGCACATTAGCGGTGTTCAGGACTGCTCTGCCTTGCAGAGCAATGTGTCGGAATTACCGGTCTGGTACAGCAAAAACTATCTAATTTTAAACCCCACTAAAACAAAGGTTGTCACCTACAGCCGGAAAACCCACCGTCTGCTGTTTTCCTACAGTATTGAGGGAGCTCCTCTGCAAAGGGTTGAGGAGATTAGGGACCTAGGGGTGCTTTTCGACAGTACCCTCTCTTTTTCTCCTCATATTAGGCTCATCACCCGGCGAGCACTCCGAAGCCTTGGAAATGTGTGTCGGATTACAAAGGAATTCTCTTCTCCAGATCCATTTCTAATGCTATACAATGCAATATGTATACCACAGTTAGAATATGCTTCTGTTGCCTGGAACGGCATCTCCAAATCTAGTAGTGAATTAATAGAACGTGTGCAGAAGAAGTTTTTATCCATATTTAAGCACCGTCATCACAATCACAGTTTTCATCCTGATTCTGACTTATCCATAGTCCCTTCCATCCCTTCCTTGAACTGCAGACGTATGCGTGGAGACCTTACATTTCTTCACAAAATTGTTCATGGTGACCTTTCTTGCGCAGACCTGCTTAACTGTTTAGAGTTTAGTGTACCACAAAGGCCCACCAGGTCGCATCGCCCGTTCTTGACCGCTGCGCGCAACTCCAATCATTCTCCTGTGCGCAGAATACAGAATTGTTACAACCGCTTCTTTGAACGCCTTGACATCTTTCAGAAATCCTTTACAGTTTACCGTACAACGCTGTTGAATACAGTATGTTAAACACCTATGATATGTCTGTCGTTCTTTTTTTTTCTGGAATTTGATTTCTCTGCGGTTGTGTCTATCCAACTGATAGTTGCCTATTTTTGAAACTGTTTACTGTCATTTGTTCGTTTTTTCATTTGTCTCTACACTCTTGCCGTTGTTTTTGTTGTATTACTGTCAAACTTTGTTGCTCTGCCTGTCGTGTGGCCTTTACGACGGGCAGAGCAACATAGGCATCTTCTTTTTTTATTTTTTACCTGTACCCAGGCTCCGCCTGTGCTTTATTTCTGTCATTTTCACTACTTCAATTTGTGTGTGTATTGTCGCTTGTTTGTTTCTTGCTATATGTTTCTTGTATTTTGTGTATTTTTTTTTCATGTAACTACCCGTGCGCCAGCACTCAGGCCTCTGGCTGTTCCTGGGCACGTAAATAAACATGATTGATTGATTGATTGATTGATTGATTATTATTATTTCATCCTCCGTTTTTAGTTTCTTTTCCAATCTCTTTTCAACGCCGTACTGTCTCGTCGAAGAATAACGAATTATCTTGCTACTGTTATGCTCGTGGGGACTACATTGGCTTGTATGACTTCTTTTGTACATTTGATTGGTCTGAAAATCAAGATCTTCCTGATTGTGATGCGCAGGTCGAGCGGTTCACTGAGGTTGTCAAAAGCGGTATGGACAAGTTTATCCCCAAGTTCAAGCCCAGCCGCTCAAAGTACCCCTATTGGTTCTCCTCAGAACTTCGTACCGCGCTTAAATTAAAGGACCGCGCCCACAGAAAGTCAAAGAGCACTGGACTTGCTAAATGGAAGGAGGAATTTCGGTCTAACCGAAAAATATGTAAAAGTCTATATGAGCGTGACAACCGCTCCTATCTAGATTCCGTGGAGAGCAGCATGAATTCCCAGCCTGCGAAATTTTGGAAGTATATCCGGTCTCGTAAAAACAACTCTTGTGATCGCATCAGCTGGGTTAATCCCTCTGGGGAACTGGTTCATGACGTCGCCAACTATTTTGCGCAGCAATTTAGCGCTACATATGGCCAGCGCGATGAGACAGTAATGAACCTTTTGTTAAACCATGTACAAGGCCCTAGCCTTATACTATTAGACGAAAAGCTGGTTCTTGAGAGCCTAAAGCGCATGAAACCATCTTTGTCCTGTGGCCCTGACGGAATCCCTCCAGCCATTGTTAAAACCTATGGCAGTATTTTTGTACCTGTTCTAACTTCTATATTCAATAATTGTCTAAAAACAAACGTCTTCCCCCGCACGTGGAAAATCTCTCGAGTGCGTCCAATTTTAAAGACAGGACCGACGTCTGACGCAACAAATTATAGTGCTGTTTCTCTCCTTTGTGCCTGCTCCAAGCTGTTTGAGACAGCGCTTCACAAAGTCTTATCAAGTTCTGTACAAAACGTCCTTATACCTAACCAGCATGGTTTTATATCGGGAAAGTCGACAACAACAAACCTCGCCTGCTTCATGGAGCAGGCCTCCGCAGCAGTTTCAGAGAGGGGCCAGTTGGACGTTGTATACTGTGACCTGAGCAAGGCATTCGATGCTGTCTGCCGCTCGTTGTTACTTAATAAGCTTTTACTGTCTGGCGTTGATGCACCACTCGTGGCATTGTTATGGAGTTACCTACACAATCGGTTTTGTTATGTGAGTGTTAACGGCAGGAAGTCCGCTATGTACAGGACAACAAGTGGTGTGCCCCAAGGCTCTGTGTTGGGCCCTCTGTTGTTTTCTATTTTTATAAACGATGTGTCAGCTGCAATCAAGAAGTCTTCGTTCCTAATCTATGCTGATGACATCAAAATATTCAAACGTATCAAGTCTGCTGAGGACTGTGTTTCCCTAAACAAAGATGTGTCCTTGTTCTCTAAATAGTGTTCAAAGAATAGATTAACTCTTAATCCACAGAAAACAAAGGTCATCTCTTATAGCCGAAAAGCAAACATCCTTTACTTTCCTTACACCATTGACGGCGGCCCCCTGTCTAGAGTTGATGGTATCAGAGACCTTGGAGTGCTCTTTGACAGCGCCTTAACTTTCTCGCCCCATGTCGATCAACTTACTCGACGGGCTCTTCGCTCTCTTGGTGCTGTATGCAGATTTTCACGGGACTTTCGGTCCCCTAATTCATTCCTGAAACTATTCAAAACACTTTGTATTCCTCAACTAGAATATGCCTCTGTCGTATGGAATGGAACCTGTCATTCTAACAGCAAACGTATAGAGCGTGTTCAGACCAAATTTCTATCAATATACAGGCATCGTTTTTCCTCTGGGCCTCCCGAGACTGCCTTAGCAGTATCCAGATTCCCATTGCCTGTCTCTCTGAGTTGTCGGCGAACCCGCCTAGATCTTCTTTTTCTATATAAACTGCTTCATGGTATTATCACATGCCAGGAACTACTTGCACAAGTCAGCCTTCGTGTTTCGCAAAAAACAACAAGGTTTACCCCCCCTTTCCATAATGCTACAGCACTCAGCACCCATTCCCCCCTCCAAAGAGTGCAGCGTCTCTATAACTGTCACTCTGGGAAACTTGATATATTTCAACGTCCCCTTCGGGAGTTTTTGACTGGGTTGTTAGCTGTGATACAATAATTACTCTTCTTTTCGGCACTTTTTTTTAGTTTTTTATATGGTTTTTATGTATGAAATGTCTTCATAGTTCTTGTTTCTGGTTTGTAAGTCAAATATATTCGTGACTTTGTGGCTGTAACTGCTTCATCGACTTGTCATATATTACGGTATGCTACTTGCTTTCCATCGCACCCGATTTATTGTGATGTGTCTGGTACTTTCCATCTTCTGTTGCTGTTTTTCATAAATCAGTTCCTGTATTTTGTTTCATACATTCATGCTTAATTGAAGCTTTGTGTTTTCGCCTATATCTGCGAATATGTTTTTATGTCTGCTTACTTCACCCAACTGCTGTGACCATTGTTCCATATACTTTTGCCATTGATCCACCATTAGAGTTTCTTAATCGTCTAATTGTGTTTGGAATACCTTTTTATTATCCTTAGGGTTTTACTTCTCTTTTTTTTTCGCTCGTTCTTCTTGTTGACTGTTTATATTGTGAGTTTCTGCTGTATATTAGTGCCGCATTTTGTCTTCCTCAGTGCGCCAGAACCAAGGCCTCGGCTGTTCCTGGGCACTCTAATAAACATTGATTGATTGATTGATTGATTAATTGATTGATTGATTATTATTATTATTGTTGTCGTTGTCGTTGTCGTTGTCGTTGTTGTTCTTTCGCCCAGCAGTCAGGCATAATTGCTTCGCTGCGGGCGGAAGTTCGCAGCCTTCGAGGGGAGCGACTACCATGGGCCTGCCTCCCATTGGACACCTGAGCTCGATGGGGCCCCGGCGACACCTACCCCGCAGCGTGGGCTCCGTTCATCGTTCGACGCTGTTGTGGCGAAAACAGTTGGAAAGCCTTCCTATTCAACGCCGGAGCAGCTGACCCCAGCACCGACAACCTCTGCGTCATCTGCTGTGTCCGCCGAGGAACGTTGCGATGATTCGGCCCTGACAAACAAAGGGAGCTGGCGTGTGGTGTGTGTGGGTGCGTCTGATTCGTGTCGCATCTCTGTGGTGCAGCGTTCGAAACGTCCTCAGCACATATTTGTGTCGAAACTGCCACCTTGCACCACCCCAGTGCAACTGACGGAACACTTGTCGACAGTGCACGTCGTACCCCTGGCTTGCCAGCGGCTGAAAACTAAGTATACCTCATACTCCTCTTTTTGTGTGACTGTCGAATAGCTCTTTCCAGCGTCTGGGTGATCCTTTCTTCCGGCCCAAGGGCTGTCTTTACAAACCCCTCCGTGGCAAGCTGCGTGCCGACATGTTATGTCCCACCGATGTTCAAAATGACGACTATAAAGATGCGATAGGGTGGACCTCAATTATCAGAATGCGCGTGGCCTTCTCACCAAAGCGACTAAATTCTCTTCACGTGGGATTTGTTCAAATTTTCCGGTATTGTTATTTCTGAAACCTGGCTTTCTGATGACATTATCTCATATGATTATTTTTCAAAAATTACCAAGTTTTCCGTACAGATAGGGACTTTTCTGGGGTTAAACAAAAGGGAGGGGGGTCTTAGTTGCGGTCGATAGCGCTTTTCAATCTATGCGGCGTCATGAACTTGAGGGGTACAACGAGTCTGTCTGGCTGGACATTCGTCTGACTGGCGGTGAGAAACTCTTACTAGGGGCGTGTTATATTCCACCTGACGTTCCTATATCTTCGTTTAACAAGCTCATTACATCTTTAGAAGTCTGTTCATCACACCCGAATCCCCATCATATCATTCTGGGCGATTTCAACACACCTAAGGTACAATGGGAACATCTTACCCATCAACACTACAATTATTACGTACAGCAGAAATCTAGCATGATTTTAGACTTCGTAGAATTCACATCCATGGTGCAACTTAATAATATCTAAAAACAGCCCTCAAAATATCTTACATTATTGCTTTTCAGACATTCAAAACGCGCGAGTATCGTCTGACATCTATTTTGCCAAACCCGATAAGCTTCATCTTCCTTTTCTAGTTTCTCCTCCCGTCTCGATTCAGCGTTGCAGTGCTTCACTGAAGAATAATGAATTCCCTCCCTACTGTTATGTCCGTGGTGATTACATTTGCCTGTATAACTTTTTTTCTTCGTTTCATTGGTTAGAAATTCAAGAACTCCCTCATTGCGATGCTCAAGTCGAGCGGTTCACTGAAATAGTCAAAGCGGCATTAATCAGTTTATACCCAAGTGCAAACCGTGCCGTACAAAACACCCCTTTTGGTTCTCTAATGAACTTCGTACCACCCTTAAGTTAAAAGACCGATAGAAAATATAAGAAAACTGGGCTTGATGAATGGAAAGAGGACTTCGACTTCCGCTCTTACCGTAAAACGTGCAAAAGTCTTTGTGAGCGGGACCAGCGCTCTTATCTCGATTATGTGGAGAGTAGCGTTGATTCCCAGCCTGCAACATTCTGGAAATATAGTCGATCTAGTATCAATAACTCACATGACCACATCCGTCTTGTTGATTCCTCTGGGGAAGAAGTTTGTGATATTTCCAACCATTTTACGCAGCAATTTATTACTACATGCGGCCAGCGCGATGACAGTGAAATAAACGTAATGTTGATTCATGCACATGGTTCTAGATTTGTACAATTGGACGAGAAGTTGGTGCTTCAGAGTCTAAGCACATGAAACCGTCGCTGTCATGTGGCCCTGACGGAATACCTCCTGCTATTTTAAAAATATTCAGCAACATTTTTGTTCCTGTTTTAACTGTGATATTCAATCACTGTCTAAAAACGAACTTGTTTCCTCGTAAGTGGTAAATTTTTCGAGTGCGCCCCATTTTCAAGTTTCAAGTTTATTCACTTTCCAATTGTGGAAAGTGAAGCAAGAGCTAAAGGCTACAGCCTGACAGAAGCTCTTGCTTCACGGGGCAATCCAGCAGTACACAAATCAACACAATAACATTCAATTTTATGCACACAAATGTATACTCGAAACGTGAGTAGGGTGAGGAGAGGGGGGATCAATACATATATTCACAGGCTCTCTCGTACAGCTTAAATACAAAAAACAATTACTTTGTAGCTAGCAAACACACAAATTATTGTTGAAGGTACATCTTGTATACATACAGTAAACATATATTAAATGAAATAATACATTTACAGAAATAAAAAAATAGCATAACAGGCAGGTTAAGAGTATTCAATACAAAGTTCTAGAAGCATTTTTTAATGAATTTGTTAGAGAACTGTCTGCTAGAATCATAGTTTTCCTCACTTTTATTTAAGAGCCATGGTATCTGGAAATCAGTATGTTGTTTGCCATAATTAATACGGAGCTGTGGTGTTTTTCTAAGTCTACCACGCAGGCAGTACAGACTCGCTGGCTGAGGTGTATAGGGGTTATAAAGGTTATTATTTCTGATGTACTGTAGCAATCTGTAATAATATACTTGACTAGCTTTAAACAAACCGTGTTTGGAAAATAAATCATGGGTTTTTAAATCCTGAAATCTTCCGTGGTAATTTTCAAAAATTCTGAGTAGCTTTTTTTGCAGTATAATAAGTCTATTGTAATTATGAGCGGTCGTGGTACCCCATACCAAAGAACAGTATGATAGCTTAGAATAAAATAGGGCATAGTACAGCAATTTTTTCAACCAAAGGGGGATAAGAAATGCGATTTTAAAGAGGCAACCAACAGTTTTACTTAGCTCAGAACACAATTTTTCTACGTGTGTATTCCAGGATAGGTCAGTTCTAAACCAAATACCTAAGAATTTGTGGGTTTCTACTTGGTCTATTTTACAGTTTCGGAACAGTATCGTTAAATTTGTATTTGTTGATTTATTAACTGGCGCAAGTCAGGCACCAAAGTCACAAATCAGGCACCAAACCTGGTGCAAAAAACTACAGAGCAGTTTCGCTGCTTTGTGCTGCCTCCAAGCTTTCTGAGACAGCGCTGCACAAGGTATGGTCAAGTTCTGTACAGCAGTTTCTTACAAATAAGCAGCATGGTTTTATGTCAGGATGGTCAACAACAACTAATCTCGCCTGCTTCATGGAGCAGGCCTCCGCTGCACTTTCCGAGCGAGGCCAGTTGGACGTTGTCTACTGTGACCTGAGCAAAGCATCTGATGTTGTCTGCCACGCGTTGTTAATTCATAATTTTTTGGAGTCGGGCATTGATTCACCACTCGTGGCATTGCTGGGTAGCTATCTGGGCAATTGATTCAGTTTCGATAGCGTTAATGGCCAGACGTGCTATATGTATAGATCAACTAGCGGTGTGCCCCAAGTCTCCGTGTTGGGCCCTCTCTTGTTTTCCATTTTTATAAACGATGTGTCAGCCGCAATTAAATTGTCTTCTTTTCTTCTCTACTCTGACGACATCAAAATATTCATACGCGTAAAATCCATCGATGACTGTGTTGCCCTGCAGCAAGATATATTCTCCCCTTTGCTAAATGGTGCTCAGATAACAGATCAAATCTTAATCCTGCGAAAACAAAGGTCATGTCTTATACACGAAAAATGAACCCCATTTTCTTTCGCTACAGTAGTGATGTCAGTTTTCTGTCTAGAGTCGACGAGATCAAAGACCTCGGACTGCTTTTCGACAGCGCCTTAACATTCTCGTCTCGTGTCACTCAACTGACTCGGCGGCCGCTGCGCTCGCTTGGTGCTGTATGCAGGTTTTCACGTGACTTCCAGTCTCCTCATTCGTTCCTAAAACTTTTTATGGCACTTTGTATTCCTCAACTTGAATATGCCTCTGTCATATGGAATGCAACCTGCATATCTAATTGTCAACGTGTAGAGCGTGTACAGACCAAATTTTTATCAATATTTAGGCATCGTTTTCCCTCTGAGCCTCTGTCTCGTGAGGTTACCGGCTGTCTCTTTAAGTTACCGGCGAACGCTCTCAGACCTTCTTTTCTTATACAAACTGCTTCATGGTACAATTTCATGCCCGGAACCGCTTACATCGATCAATTTTCGTGTTCCGAAAAAAGTGACAGGCCTTATCCACCCTTTCCACATAGCTGCACAACTCAGCAGATGTTTTCCTATTGATATACTGCAACGCCTATATAACTTTCACTCCGGGGAACTCGATATTTTTTGCCGTCCCCTTCGGGGATTTTTGGCCGGGCTGTTAGCCGTGGCGCGCTAACTTCATTTCGACAGTACTCGTGTTCTTCAGATATTTTCCTCATGTGTGCGTTGTTTTCACAGAGTTTGTTCTTATTTGTTCGGGTATGATGTTGATGCTGCGGGCGTAATTGTTGTATGTACTATGACACACTTCTGTAGTCAACTATTCATGCACCTTTTTAACATGCCCGGGCAGGCCTCAGTAACAAATGTTTCTATAACTTGTCATTTTCTGTGAATGGTTACAAATATTTCCTTTATTTTGCTTCATACATTTCTGTGTGATTGATGCTTCATCCTATTGCTATGGTTACTGTGCGATGCATTTTAGCAATGTAGCATAATTTACAGTCTCTATTAATCGTGTAATGCAGGTTGGATACCACGTTTAATTTTATTCTCTGTAGTATTTCGACTTTTTTATTGTTCTTCACTCACCCACCTTTTTTACTGGCTGTTTACGTGTGAGCCACTGATGTATTTCAACGCGGCCGTTTTCCCCTCTCAGCAAGCCAGCACGAAGGCTTCGGCTGTTCCTGGGCACTTCAATACAGATTGATTGATTGATTGATTGATTGATTGATTGATTGATTGATTGATTGATTGATTGATTGATTGATTGATTGATTGATTGATTGATTGATTGATTGATTGATTGATTGATTGATTGATTGATTGATTGAATATTATAGTTCATAAGAAATCTGTAAACACACGTAATTTTCCGAAAATCCTGATTCCCCCTATTAGGTGGTTGTTAAGGAAATATCATGTAAAATAGTCTTTAGACCACTGTATGGGTTACCTATTTCAGCAAAAACATGTCAAATATCTCAACAGCCCTGGGATAAAAAGAAAAATAATTGTGGAAACTTTTGTTACCGCGTTTTACTCTCTCAGGATTGTAGTTATTTACAAATTCAACCATACTTAGCTCCTACACCATAATAGGGACGAACTCCTGACATTTCAAGCATCTAGAACAAGCAGTTTGGCAGGGCGCTGACATCACCTGATAGACTTAATGTCTGAAGTGGGGCCAGTTGGTTCATTATGAACTGAAGCAACTGTTTTCGCGCTGTTTTGCTTCAGTTCACCTGATAGACGTTTTCGGCTGGTCAGGGGTGTAATCTCAAAAAAATTATTTTTGCTGTTTTAGTGACGTCCTACGGCTAAATTCTTAGAGTTGCCCGCACCATCCCGATCCCCTCCCTTCCCCATCCCCTGAGCGGTGGGAACGCGCGCTGACCAGCCTGCACCCGGAGGACCAGCAACGCCTGATCAACCGGGCCACCCGGGCTGCGGAAGCGCGCGGCTTCCTGAACTGAGGACGCCACCCACCTTCTTTCTTTCTTTTTTTTTTTTTTTTGCTCAATAAAACGTTTTGCCTCCTCCTTGCAGTCTGCATTTGCTTGAGTAATATATAATCATCCAAAACCAGTTGGATGAATAAACCAATGAAGCATATACGTATTGTGAAATCTTTTAAAACAGCCAATTTCCTCCGAAATGGAGGTATGCACCATTAGTGCTGTTTAGGGCAAAACCGTAAAATTGTTTTCTAAATATTCTTATCGGTTACATATATCAATAAAAAGCACCTCGATATGTTGACGTGGGAGCGGGATGATCCCGTGTTTGCGAAAACTCGATTTCGGTTTTTCCCTGTGTTAGCGGCGTAATTTTCGAAAACCGCGCCTTAGGGAGTCCCTACGCCATGTTACGCAAAGCTATACTCCTGAAGATTCAAGTGTCTAGGTATAGCAGTTTTCGGTGGGCGTTGATGAATCAGTCAGTCAGGCGGGCACTTCATTTTATAGGCACCCGCCCCGGTAAATCAGTGGCTATGGCATTGTGCTGCTGAGCCCAAGGTGGCGGGTTCAGTTCCACACCGTGGTGGCCGCTTTTCTGGTGGAGGGGAAAAGCAAAAACTCCTGTGTGTTCGACATTTCGGCGCACGCTAAAGTCCCCCAGGTGGTCCAAATTATTCCGGAGCCCTCCCCTATGGCGCGCCTTATAAACTCTGTAGTTTCGGCGCGTTACACCATACAATCAATCATTTTAGAGGTATCGATCGCGTGCGTTAGTGTGTATCGCCATTATTTATTTGTTCTTCGTACCGAAATAATTTTGAAAGCGAAAAAAAACCATTCAGAGGCCGGAATCGAACCTGGGTCTCTCGCGTTATGAAGACGGCGTCCATCCGATTGCTCCGTTTCGACATGGTTAAGGCGGTTTGGAAAACTGAAAGGACAGCCAAAAAATCCGTCAAGGGAAAGCTTCGCGTTCAGCCATCGTCGTCGTTTGACGGAGGGGTACATGATTTATGTTTCTTCTTTTTTTCCATCTTTTAAAGGCTTTTATGAAGTTCAATGAGCCGTCATGTACTCTTAGCTCCTCAAGTACTACAGCTCTCTGGCCTTGTCGAGCAGTTGCAGCTTTTTGCCAAAGAGACCACATTTTACGCCATGTTGACATAAACTTTTCATTTGATCTGATTTTATTTAGAATGCGGTAGTGAAGCGTAAGTTACAGCCGTTTTCCGGTATCCTGCCCTCCCATAGGAGCTCGTTTTTTTTTTCAGGGAGGAGAGACGGCCAGGGAGGGGGGAGGGGGCGAAGAGACAACAATTATTAATTTATTTAACAAATTCCCTGTGGGGCAACCGTTGTCCAGAAATGTCTAACACGCGGGCAAAGCATAGAGCCATGTCAGCTGCCAAATGTGGCATAATGTCTCTTAAAATACGGATATCAAGACGCGAATACCTTTTGACGGAAACACATTCCTTTACTAGAAAGCGGTGTATTTGAAAGCGCGGATGGAAGTAGGATTCTCAGGTGTTCATATAACCCCGATATCAACTAACGGACAATGAGAAATACTTGAAACACACAATGGTGTAGCGCTTTTTTTGGTGGCAATTATTTGCTTGATGGTATCTATATAGCCATTTTCGGGACTACAGTCGTCGCGACAATGACGTCTGACCTTCACGTACTTACACTCAGCTAATGGCACTCAAGCAATACCACCGTAACAGGAGCGAAATGTTCACACAACCCTCACCATCACAAAAAATTCCGTGTCCTTCCACTATGTGAAGAAGCATGGCCAACAAAGCTTGGAGCAATTTAAGAGGAGCTCGAAACACAAAAAAAAACGTTTGTTTGCCATTTGTGAGTGAACATACTTCCTAGCTAACTATCTGAATGAAACCCGTAACGAATTGTGTTTTATTCTAGCGGACTAACATGCGGCTGTCTGTTTCTCTTCCGGGTGGTCGTATCTGTGCAACAGACGAGCCCAAAGCCGGTCAACCACCGATGACAGCAGTCAGGTCGCATCGGGTTGTGAGATGTCCAGGTTGAAATCTGCCACCAGCACAGCGGGAATGTGCCGGTGAGCGCCTAAAGCCTGGCTGCGCGGGAATGCCCCTCTCCCGCCTCCACCTGGTCCCCCCGATCCGTGCACGCAAAAAGGGGCGACCGGTGATGTGCGCGTGCTTATACGGAAACACAACGGCCAAAACGTCGCTCCGAAAGCTTTTGGACGTGCTGATTTCTGGAGAATTCAAACACCGGTAAAAACAACCTTCCAGCTGAGCCCTTCAGGAAGGCAACAGAAATAACTAGCTCTGGAGGCACCAGTTCGTTCTACGCCATTTTGCTGACTGGCACACTGTGTGAAAACCGAAACATGGACAGCTGCGCTGTAAAATCTATCTCATGGACTTCGTAGGAAAAAACATGTACGAAACGTAGTGGGATAATTTAAAACTGCACTAATGGATCGGATCAACGCATTGCCCGATGGTACGGTGGGTACACTTTGAGGGCACTTCTAGGCGTTCTTCCTCGCCTTTTTCCTCGGCCGTCGGGGCAATAACTAGTATTCAAAGCTAGCTTTTAAGAAATATCCAAAAAAGGTTTTCACCATGGAAGCGCTTCCACGCTGCGCAGAAAGCATCAAGACTCACCGCCTAGGTGTTTCGTAGCAGCCCAACCAGGTTCGTCGCTGCACAGTTGTGACCGGCCACATCGCAGGGAACCATTTTTCGCACCCTGCCGATCGAAATGAAGGCTGGGCCATCATTAACGAGAGGTCTGAACAGGGTGGGCAAGCAGGCGGCGTCGCCAACATTGGGCTGACGCCTACGGTCTTGTCCATTCGAGGCATTGCGGCTAAACTTATGGCGCAGCGTAGTGCATGTGGCAAGCCATGGGGCTACTGTTCCAAATACTTCCCGTCCGCAAGAATATCGAGCGTAAATAAGCCGCCCCCTCTCAGTCGCCTTTTACCCGCCTTTGCTCATCGTTGAACTTTTTGTCCCGATGTAGATTCATTTTTTCCCGTCACTCTATTCCTCCTTTGTTGCGGTCGTCCCCGTCGTTCGAGCTTCTGCCACGCAGAAGAGCGGGTCATCCCGGCGAGCGGTCCACTTGAAGCAAATGCACTCGCAAACACAGCTGCGGCGGTCGCCATCGTTGAAAGAGTGAGTACGCGCACACAAGGGAGTATACCGAGAGCGCTGAGCAATGCAACAGCCTCCTTCACACGTAGTCGTAGTCGGAGGGGATCTCCGACTACGTCCCGCGGCGCAAATATCCATGTCGCCACAGCAGGTCCCAGTACGTGCTGACTTCGGTCGGCTAAGCGTCTCCATTCTATTTAGTTCTTTCCTGGACACCTCACGCATTAACACAAGTCCTTTGAGCATCCCGTACCGGCTTTAGTCAAATCTTCGGCCCCGGGCCATATCTTGTTTCCCTTCCTTGCTCAGTCCCCGTACGCCTCTTCTAACGCCTTGCGCGGGAACCTCTCTTCTGGAGTGTTTGCTGTGTTCTCCGGTTACTATCTTGCAAAGTGCGGGCCATTGTATAGGTGGGATTGGCTGAAG
>NW_027526203.1:31684675-31759196 GCF_048455015.1 Haemaphysalis longicornis
CTCAGCCACTCGGCGCGTTTTATGCATTGTTGCGAACCGCACTTGCGAATAATTTGGACTTTGAATGAAAATGTATGCCAGTAGGGCAGTTTTTCTGACAGCTAGGTGTAGGGTAATTCCAGCCTTTTGTGATAATATGTCAAAAATGTAGTGTAAACTCTAAGACGAAGCGATTAAATTTTAGGGGGCGTTTAGAGTGCAGCCGATCAGCTCGCCTTCTCCGCAACAACCCCATATGCCATCACAGGCAACTTGCGAGCAACAAACTTTTATGCTCTCAGAGGGTGCACCATTCCTTCATTGCCCGCGTTTTTCAACTGACAATGCGGAAGAAAATTACAACTGCTCTCACAAGACGCTTGCGTAGAGCGAAACCAGCTGAACGAGTTGAACCTGATGTCTTGGAGTTATTACTACCAAATGCGACCCCCGTCAGCTGACGGTTAACAAACTTACAGCAAAGCTTTACTACTTTCGTCCAGCGGTTTCACGGCGGATGTGCAATGTCACCTTTTACCTGCGCGGTGGCTTAGTGGCTAAGGCGTTGTGCTGCTGAGCACGAGGACGCGGGTTCGATTCCCGGCCACGGTGGCCGCTTTTCTGATGGAGGCGAAAAGCAAAAACGCCCGTGTGTGCGAGATTTCGGCGCATGTTAAAGATCCCCAGGTGGTCAAAATTAATCCGGTGCCCTCCACTACGGCGTGCCTCATCGCCTGCGTTGCGTCGGCGCGTTTAACCCAACAATCAATCAACCGATCAATCAGCAATGTCACCTTTTGACCGCAGACACACCCCCGGCGACACACACCTCGAAGCGCATCGCGTGATTCGCTGGGCCCGCTTTCGGCGCTGCGGACAAGGCCCTGTTTTTAGTCGTTCTGCTCAGTAGAAGTGCCGGCTTCCGCCGCCGCTGCGGCCGTTTAGCTGATCGGCAGCCGACCGCCCCCGCAGCCTCCCATGCATGCGCCGCTGGGTCGTCTCGGGGTACGTCCAGAGGTTATGTAAATGACAAAAGCAAACTACATGAAACTACACTGTAAACGCAAACTAGCCGGGAATGGAGTTTTAATCAAGTAATGTGCCCTGAAAAGTACTTATAGCAAAAAATGTACTCCCTAGGCATGGTCTAAAAATGTGGACGAACCTCCATGGTAGTACCGTTGCCCATCCGTGTAGCAAAAGGGAGGATTTAGAACCACTTAACACCATTTGTGAGATGGCGTTCGGTTCCTTGTATAGTAGCACGTCCTAAATAAACTCCCCATCTGGGATAATCATCTCAAGCGGGCGGTCGCCATGTTAGTCTTCTGTTGTTTCCGTGTATCAGCACTTCAACCGTGGCCTAATGCTAATTACGAGTAAGCAGGACGCGACGGTTGCATGCAGCTACAAACCCCATACCGTACGTATACCCGTATAGATGCTTCAGCCAGCGCGATCACAGGCAGACAGCGCGGCCGTGTTGTTTCAATCTGTTTATTTTGGCGATAGGTGTTGTCAAACTCTGCTGATTACAAAGAGGCAGTTCTCGCAGTTGCAAACAATTGCAATGCTCATCTGCTTCGCTTGCTTGCGCATATATAGACGATTGAAATTCTCGTGCCAGCGCGCCAACGCACCCGACTGCAGCGACTCAACTTGCCCTGGTGGCACGACTTGCTGCCCGGATGTAAACAACTTCCGTGCTATCAACGCCGCGCGGCCGGTGGCTCGGTGCGGCCGGAGCTTCAAGCCTAGCCTTGGGCCATCGTTTTTTCTTATTTGAGAAGGACTAGTAGTGCCATTTGGTGGAAAGATTTTTATGTGCCCCTGTCACACGAGGAACGGCCGCTAACAGCATTTGGATACGGCGACAGCTGTGGACAGCTCGCTGGTAAGTGGTCTGTTATCAGTCGATGCGTTTGTCAAACGTTTGGATAGGGTTGACTGCGAAGTACCCGTGCCGCACACAGCACGTACACGCACGGGCAAAGAAAAAAGCGCACACTCGTTTTATTGTACTTGTTTGTGGCTTTTGGGGTATGCATTCGCATTCTTTTGTAGGCCTGTTTGTAACAGGGCATTCGAGATGAAATCGTTTGTCGCGCGCGGAGTCGTTTCAAAGCAACGTGACGGTTACTCAGGCAGCCGAATCGCCTCCGACAGCGGTGCATCGTCGGGCCCGGTCGGTGATAATTGTGGGACTCTGTCTCTCATATGCATCGAACTGCTCGTGTTCTTTTTAGTTAACTGCTCTACTTTGTAATATCTATTTGTTAACGCTCCTGATGGCTTGCCTGTCCAAATATAAGTCTTTGTGTTGTTTTCGTTCAAGGCTCTGATTTATTCTTAGCGCTCTGGTCGGCGAAAGCCGCAGATCAGACGGCCACCCCCTTCGAAAACTGTGCCCTGTAGATTCGGTGGGGTTGTTTGCTCGCTTGAGTCGACTCTTCACATCTAACAGCGTACCCTATTAAGGAAACGGTGACATGCGTAAAAGATGCTATGAGCCTATCGAACGATTAAATGCATATAGTGTGGACCACGACGGCGACGTGGTTCGAAATAGAACTGTTTTTATTCCCTTTCGGATGATAATGAGGGGTCTGTATACAATCGGGGCCCGTCAGTCGCCAGCTAAGGCCACGTAATTAAAAACACAAATTCATTCCCTTATGAAAGAGAACCGAGTTTGCCGTAGCATGGCACAAGTCTGCCGGGCATAAAAAAGGATATCATTTTTTAGAAGAACAATGCACACACTCTTCTTTTGTTGGTAATAACTTTGTCATAATCAATAGTAAGACCATACACAAAAATTACTCGATTCATCTGACACTCGATTTTGACACGGAGCTTGCAGCTCCAAAAAGTGCACTGTGGTTTTGCGTGACGGAAACTTCTACAATCACGGTAAATTAACTAAGGCAGGTGTGTGTGGCATGCAGCGTTGGTAAGTTTGCGAGAATAGCGTTTCCATTTCAGCTGTTTTTTTTTTTTGTTGCCATGCCATCACAAGTAATTTGGTGCCATGAACGAGGTTTACGTTAGCTAAGAAGGCTGTAGTAACGGTTGCGGCTACAAATGACCTTATGCACCAATCATGCTTGTCAGCTCGGTGACACAGAATATTAAGTTGTCAGAATACGGATGACTGAGTCGCCTAGTTTATCACTACTGTAAAAAAAGAAAGTGTTTTCTGACCCCGTGAAGGACTTTCCTGTATGACTAGCTGTGTTATGACAGATGACCATACTTGATGAGACAAGCCGTAACAAATTAGCTTTGGATGTAACCCCAGGAGGGAAATAGGTGAGGTATCTGCAAGTATAACTGAAACAGTGGATGCCTGTCCGGCATGAATTCATTATTTGCTGACACGATTTTCTTCTGCAGATCCTGATACATGATCGAGTTGAATGACTTCATAGATCTTAAGGCAGGATAGGCTGTGCTGTACAAGGCACGGCTGCATTCGGAAACCAAGTTGGCCCCTCCAGCAGAAGTGAGTATTGCCACGGCTTGCAACAGCCGTCCAGCTCGAAAAAGCTGCACTTTTTCTATGAAAGTGAGCCACCATGGTAGGGGAGAGGCAGTGTAAGGGTTTGCATCTTTAACTGTGCGCCCATTCACTTGAATAGATGCAAGCTGGCATCCTAAAGCAAGAGACAGCAGTTAACAAAATCATGCAATACCAAAGTGTTTTTCAGTCAAAAACAAACACTAATCGATCAACCTACAGAGACTTGCATTTCATCTTCACTGTCATTTAAAGTTGTGCTCGAGTATATTGTGCGGAAGTAATATCTTTTTTATTGCTGCAAAAGCCACGACGGTTAATGTACTGGCACTTGGTTGTATGAAGCCTTTGCATTCCTAATTTAGGTACTGGTATTCGCAGGGAACCTGGCCTTACAATTTCATTACTGTACCGAATTATTAAGTTCATTTAACCATAGTGTCTGTTTTGAATTTTACGTGTGGGGCATTTTTTTTTCTTTTTTGCTTTTTCAGGCAGATGTTCCTCTGACTCCCTGCCTGCATTCCGTGAACGGGGAAGTTAGCCTCCACATCGATGGCCAGCGTGTCTTGACTGCATCATCTTTACTGGGAGGACTGTGTAGTCTGTTTGGATCGTTCTGGGTTGTCAACATTCAATATCCCAAGAAGGCATACAGAGCTCTAACGTTCGTAGAACATGCCTTTTTGGACCTTGCCAGCACAAAACCACGTGTGAAGGATTTAGAACTAATTAACTTTTATCGCATCAATATCGCTCACTAATATTTGTTTTCAATCCTGTAATCATTGGATAGTAGTCAAAAAGAATTCCGTATTATATTTCTGACTTTTTCTTTTTTCTTTTTTTACTGAAAAGGGGATATTTGATGGGCCGTTCTGTATGCTGATAATACAGCCATCTTTCAGTGAAGCAATAATATTAACAAACTAATTTAACTTGAAACAATTATCTAAATAATGTTGGCAACTGGTGCCAAATGAATCAACCTAAAAGTATCGGAAAAACACGAATTACATGGCTTTTTCTTCTCACTCTGAAGAAGCTGTCGCAAAACCACGCATTCTGTTCTATATCCTTGCAATTAACCCCTCAGACTGGGTCACTTTTCTTGGCGCATTTGTGCCTTTATCAAAACGCACTGGTATTTTCCGCAGCATAATTTTCATTCTTTCTATTACTCATTTATCCATAGCCATCTCACTGCAGTCTGTCTCCTACATCATTTATCTCTTGTTCCTTTACCACCTACAAAATGCTTGTTACGTCTAAATATCAAATCGTTGCACAGCTCTCGCTCATTTCACCACGAATTGAAAAATTGTTTTGTTGTTGTAAACCACTGCAACCATTTTTTCTTCACTTTGTGTACTTAGTACTAATGCGTACTGATAAGTTCTGATAAATACTGACGCGTTCTCGATCCTCTAGTATTATATAATGATTTCACTTACCATGCGGTTGTGTTTGTGCCTATCTGTTTTTCAAGTATTTCCAGTTCTTGTATTATTATTGTTTCTATAATTTGTTCAACTAGCACACAGCTCTCGCTCATTTCACCACCTACTGAATTTTGTTTTGTTGTTGTAAACCACTGCAACCATTTTTTTCACTGTGTACTGAGCGCTGATGCGTACTGATAAGTTCTGATAAGTACTGACGCGTTCTCGATCCGCTAGCATTCTATAATTATTTCACTTAGCATGCGGTTGTGTTTGTGCCTATCTTTGTTTTTCGCGTATTTCCAGTTCTTCTAGTAATATTGTTTCTACGGTTTGTTCAACTGGCATCGTATTGCTGTCTTCAATTCCTAACTGGCGTGTTATTTAGCAATGTACCATTTGTGATTTCCAATATGAGGTCGCCATAACTATTCATTTCGGAACCTCCTTGTGTAGACCATGTACCATGTAAACTTGTCTGCGAAAGTTCGTTTGAAATAAACCTGAAATCGAGAAAAACCGTGTGAAATCAGTACTCCCGCAGGGAACTAGAAATTCTCCCTTGTGGCCTTGAAAACCTCCTTTCGGAAGGCCTACAAAACTCCCCAAGCTTTCGTCAAACTCCATTCAAAAGAAGTAAATGCTTCCCTTGAACCTCCTAAAAACGCCCCTAAACTAACATAAGTACTTCCAAAGGGAGCCATAATAGGCTCCTATTCAACCGCCTAAAAATTCCATAAACAGCACTTAAAAACTCCCTTCAGGAAGTGAAGAATACTCCATTTTGACCTCCTTAAATTCTCCCGAACATTTCTTAACACTCCCTAAATACCTCCTTTCTATAACTTAAAAACGCCCTGTTTTGAGGAGGTTAATAAAACCTCCCTGTTCCATGTAGTAAAAAAACTCCTACAAGGAGGACCACTAGAGGATAGGCGAAAAAGAACCTCTAGGGAGTATATGGGAGGGAAAAAAGTTTAGAGTGCACTGTAAACGCAAACTAGCCGGAAATGGAGTTTTAATCAAGTAATGTGCCCTGAAAAGTACCTATAGCAAAAAATGTACTCCCTAGGCATGATCTAAAGAAGTGGACGAACCTCCATGGTAGTACCGTTGCCCATCCGGGTAGCAAAAGGGAGGATTTAGAACAACTTAACACCATTTGTGAGATGGCGTTCCGTTCCTTGTATACTACCACGTCCACAATAAACGCCCTATCTGAGGTAATCATCTCAAGCGGGCGGTCGCCATGTTAGTCTTCTGTTGTCTCCGTGCACCAGCACTTCAACCGTGGCCTAATGCTAATTCGAACGAGTAAGCAGGACGCGACGGTTGCACGCAGCTACAAAACCAATACCGTACGTATACCCGTATAGATGCTTCAACCAGCGCGATCACAGGCAGAGAGCGCGGCCGTGTTGTCTCAATCTGTTTATTTTGGCGATAGGTGGTGTCAAACTCTGCTGCTAACGAAGAGGCAGTTCTCGCCGTTGCAAACAATTGCAACGTTCATCTGCTTCGCTTGCTTGCGCATACATAGACGATTTAAATTCCCGTGCCAGCGCGCCAACGCACCCGACTGCAGCGACTCAACTTGCCCTGGCGGCACGACTGGCTGCCCGGATGAATACAACTATCAACGCAGCGCGGCCGGTGACGGCGCGGCCGGAGCTTCAAGCCTCGCCTTGGGCCGTCGTTTTTTCTTATTTGTGGAGGACTAGTAGTGCCATTTGGTGGAAAGATTTTCATGTGCCCCTGTCACACGAGGAACGGCCGCAAACAGCATTTGGATACGGCGGCAGGTGTGGACAGCTCGCTGGTAAGTGGTCTTTCATCAGTCGATGCATTTGTCAAACGTTTGGATAGGGTTAACAGCGAAGTACCCGGGTTCCCGTGCCGCTCACAGCTCGTACACGCACGGGCAAAGAAAAAAGCGCACACTCGTATTATTTTACTTGTTTGTGGGTTTTGGGGTATGCGTTCGCATTCTTTTGTAGGCCGCTTTGTAACAGGGCATTCGAGATAAAATCGTTTGTCGCGCGCGGCGTCGTTTCAAAGCAACGTGACGGTTACTTCGTGCTGGCGAAAATCAGCGCAGTCAGACGGAAGCGGGAAGGAAGGTGGAGAGATCGGGAAAGAGGGCGCTAATATATAAAAGAAAGCGTAATGCAAGACGAGAAATGTAACACAACCCGCCTGCATTTCTCCGAACTTCAGGACAGAGCCGCACACGGGTACGTTGTCACAAACTCGAGCGTACGACGTCTAAAAGTACCGTATATATATATATATATATATTTTTTTTTTCATTTTTCAACGTGACCTGAGCCACTTATCTTCTCATTGCCGCGCATGCAGACCTGATTGTGTCCCTGTGTTTGAGCGCACAGCCATCCTTTTGCGACATAAGAACCAGCGAACGCGAGAAATTGTAGAAGCCAGCCACATCAGAAAAGCTGGTTCCGAATGTATCAGTCATCCCTCTATCGCCCTGCTTAATCGAGAAGTCGCATATTTAGACGCACATTGAGCGCTATTTCGGTGCTTCTTCTGGGAATGCGTGTTGGGGGTGGGAGGGGGGTCTTAATCCATGTATGATGCGGTTATCTTTGCTGATTTTTCGCCTTTCCTGCACCTCAAAGTTCGTTTTGTGGTTTTGTTGTTACGGTTTTTTAGTATTTTCGGCTGATTGCGCCGAGAACTGTGACGCATTGGGGGCGCGGCAATTGGGCGCTTGGGCATATAAAGCTTTGAATTGTGCAATAATAAACTAGTTGCGAGTGTGCGCTTCAGTGATGAGGCATAAGGGTAACTTGTTGTTAAAGGGGCATTGAAGACAACCAGCAAGTTGATTTCAAACGGAAGTCGGACCTCCGCATAGCCATTTCAGCATTGATTTAGTGCCAAGATGCCTTAAGTGCTGAGAAATCGCTGTTAAACTGCTCATCAAACGTGACGCAAACACGACTGCAGTCGCTGTTTGCATCAGGATAAACCGGAAGCAAGTGAAGCAGCGGTGATTAATAGCAGTATACAAGCAACTGAATACAACATTACCACGTACCAAGCAGTTTGGTCAGTTCCGGTCAAATCGCTCATGCTTCCCCAAACTCCCCTGTCATTTGCCGTTCGAGACCACTAAGCAAAATGTTTCTCCATTGGACCTGTGATCAGTATTTACGCTTCACTGAAGAAAAACATTGGCCTTTTGAGGCCCCGCAAGTTTTGGCGTCGAACGATTTTCTCATGCGTAGCTCGCATGCTCCCTTGGAAAGCGGTACTGCCACCCCAAGTATGGACGAGTAGCACCATCCAGCGGCAGCCAAGAAAGAAGTTGTGCGCGTCAGGCCACTTAAGCCCTTCCGGTGAAAACGTGTTTTTGCTAGTTTCAACCTTATTTTAAAAAAAATGCCAGGTGTAAGAGGGGTATAATAGTGTTCTCCGTGAGCTAATCTATCAACCTAGAGAGACTTGCATTTTAACTTCACTGTCATTTAAAGTTGTGCTCGAGTATATTGTGCGGAAGTAATATCTTTTTTATTGCTGCAAAAGCCACGATGGTTAATGTACTGGCACTTGGTTTTATGAAGCCTTTGCATTCCTAATTTAAGTACTGAATCTTCGCAGGGAACCTGGCATAACAATTTTATTACTGTACCGAATTATTAAGTTCATTTACCATAGTGTCTGTTTTGAATTTTACATGTGGGTCATTTTTTTTTCTTTTTTGCTTTTTCAGGTAGATGTTCCTTTGACTCCCTGCCTGCATTCCGCGAACGGGGAAATTAGCCTCCGCATCGATGGCCAGAGTGTCTTGACTGCATCACCTTTACTGGGAGGACTGTGTAGTCTGTTTGCATCGTTCTGGGTTTTCAACATTCAATATCCCAAGAAGGCACACAGAGCTCTAACGTTTGTGGAACATGCCTTTTTGGACCTTGCCAGCACCAAACCACGTGTGAAGGATTTAGAACTAATTAACTTTTATCGCATCAATATCCCTCACCAATATTTTATTTGTTTTCAATCCTGTAATCATTGGATAGTAGTTTAAAGAATTTCGTATTATGTTTCTGATGTTTTCTTTTTTTTTACTGAACAGGGGATATTTGATGGGCCCTTCAGTATGCTGATAATACAGCTATCTTTTAGTGAAGCAATAATATTAACCAACTAATATAGCTTGAAACAATTATCTAAATAATGTTGGCAACTGGTGCCAAATGAATCAACCTAAAATTATCGGAAAAACACGAATTACATGGCTTTTTCTTCTCACTCTGAAGAAGCTGTCGCAAAACCACGCATTCTGTTCTATATCCTTGCAATTAACCCCTCAGACTGGGTCACTTTTCTTGGCGCATTTGTGTCTTTATCAAAACGCACTGGTATTTTCCGCAGCATATTTCTCGTTCTTTATATTACTCATTTATCCATAGCCATCTCATTGCTGTCTGTCTCCTACATCATTTATCTCTTGTGCCTTTACCATCTACAAAATGCTCGTTACCTTTCAATATGAAATCGTTACACAGCTCTCGCTCATTTCACCACCAATTGAAAAAATTTTTTGTTGTAAACCACTGCAACCATTTTTTTCACTTTGTGTACTGAGTACTGATGCGTACTGATAAGTACTCACGCGTTCTCAATCCTCTAGTATTATATAATGATGTCACTTACCATGCCGTTGTGTTTGTGCCTATATGTTTTTCGCGTATTTCCAGTTCTTGTAGTAATATTGTTTCTACAGTTTGTTCAACGAGCACACAGATCGCTCATTTCACCACCAACTGAAATATTTTTGTTGCTGTAAACCACTGCAACCATTTTTTTCACTTTCTGTACTGAGTGCTGATGCGTTCTGATAAGTTCTGATAAGTACTGCAGTTCCCGACCCGCTATTATTATATAATGATTTCACTTACCATGTGGTTGTGTTTGCGCCTATCTTTGTTTGTCGCGTATTTCCAGTTCTTGTAGTAATATTAATTGTACGGTTTGTTCAACTAGCATTCTATTGCTGTCTTCCATTCCTAACTGGCGTGTTTTTAGCAATTTACCATTTTTGCTTTCTTATAGGAGGTCGCCCAAAGTTTTTATTTCGGAGCCTCCTTGTGTACACCATGTACCATGTAAACTTGTATGCGAAAGTTCGTTTGAAATAAACCTGAAACCGAGAAAAACCGTGTGAAATCAGTACTCCCGCAGGGAACTAGAAACTCTCCCTTGTGGCCTTGAAAAAACTCCTTTCGGAAGGCCTACAAAACGTAAAACTCCATGCAAAAGAAGTAAATGCTTCCCTTGAACCTCCTCAAAACGCCCATAAAATAACATAAGTACTTCCCAAGGGAGCCATAATAGGCTCCTATTCAACCGCCTAAAAAGTCCATAAACATCACTTAAAAACGCCCTGAGGAAGTAAAGAATACTCCATTTTGATCTCCTTAAATTCTCCCTAACATTTCTTAACACTCCCTAACTACCTCCTTTCTATCACCTAAAAACACCCTGTTTTGAGGAGGTAAACAAAACCTCCCTGTTCCATGTACTAAAAAAAACTCCTACAAGGAGGATCACTAGAGGACAGGCGAAAAAGAACCTCTAGGGAGTATATGGGTGGAAAAAAAGTTTAGAGTGTGAAATTAAGCAGTTGAGAGTTTGCGTCTTTGCTGTTGCCTCTCGTGTCTCAATTTTACGGGTCCCAATTTTAACTCATGACAGTAATCATATCGCCCAAAAACGTGTTTTGCTCGGCATTACCATATAGTTAATATAGCCAGGTACTAACCCCTTAAGTTGGACCAAGCTCAAGGAAGAAGTAGAGATCGCGTAATTGAACATTACTCGGCCGGTCGTGCAATTCACGAATATCTTCTACAGCATGTACTATTACGAGCAATATGAAAGGGAACACAGGAACGCGCCGAAAACACCCTCAGACCCAGCTATGAGTAATACGCAGCGGCCGCCGTCGGAAACAAAGTGCTAAGGGGGATGCTGTTCTAACAACTGTTCCCATTCCCACCGTTCGTCTTATCAGCTGTCGGACGATACCATATTATCGGCGAAATGACGTAAGCTGCAGCTTTGTAGAAATGACAGCATGAGGGAGTGCCAACAGTTAGTGGAAGAGCGCCCTACTTTCCCCCTTTGGTTTTCACAGCGCCATCCGCATATCACTCCGAGTCTGTTTCGAGGCTGCTTGCCACGCGTTCCTGTGTTCCCTTTCATATTGCTCATAATAGCACGTCGTTGCATGCATGTGACAGGGCTTGGTTTGTTTTTAATTTCTTCCAGACTGCCGGCTTTAAATACAGTTTCGAGAAAGAGAAGCCACAATTATTGCATTCAAAAGGGCGTTGATTAATTTTCGAAATATATATGTTTATTGCTTCTTTAAAGGCTTTTTTTTTGGCTACGAAACACGACACCGAGGGTACTTTAAATTTTATGTAATACTTGTCGCCAACGTTGGGCTTTTCGCGTTACATGCGTTCTCTTTGCGCTGCGGGTGGAACGTCGGCAGGAACTTAAAGAAAATTTATACCATCTTCCCGCGAGGGGAACCATGGGGTAGATGCGACGCATCGGGGGTTGCCGTTGCGTTATTCAAATCATCGGACGATGTCATCGGAGCGCCGGCGGCAGAACGACTGAGCGAAGTGGCGCACTTACCGCGTTTATATGCAGCGGAATGAAAGAAGCAGCGCATAGCAGCGCATGCGCATGTGTTAACCGAGCGCAAGCGCGAGCGCAAGCTGCGCGCTAACGCACAGCTGGCACGGCGACGGGATCGAACTGACCGCGCTGACGCACAGATGGCGCTGCGGTGAGAGCGGCGGAGCGCACAGCTGCTGCGCCGAGGATGCGGACTACGCCGCGACAACGATGCGAGACAAGGCGAGTTAAAGAGATGCGTTGCATCTAAAATAACACATAACTCCCATTCATGTTTTCTGACTAACCTCAAACATTCAACGCCAATACAAACGCAGGGTTCAGTGGACAGCATAGTGCAGTTATCAGGTACTCCTTGCGTTCTTTTGTAACATAAAAATTGGGAGGGATGTTTGCACCTCTGTAACTGTTCCAGGTTCATTTGTCACCTTCATTGTTTTGTGATTAATTATTGTTTAACTGTCAACTGTCAACAGACTTTTTGAAGGTCTGTTGACATTAAAGGGACTCTGAGGCACTTCACATAAACGCTTTCACTCTTTCCCTCGCGTCTGGAAGTACTGCGAAAGCAACACTTATTGCCAGCACGCAGCGGCACTGCGTGATTTGCTCGTCGCAGCAGATAACTCTTCCGTTTCTTCTATGCTTTTGCGCCTTTCTTTTTAAAGTGGCTATCTAATGCGTACATTGCTACAACTGAAGGAAAGCCGGCCAATGGCCGCTACACCACTGTAATGGCGTAACTCGAGCGCTAGAAAAACGCTAAAACCAGGCAGGATAAAAAAATATTTTGAGCAAGTTTACAAGTTAGCTGAAGTGCATAGAGCACTAATTTTTTGGCTGAGGTATGCCGCGAACCCCTAATCTAAGTACTGGATGTGTTGGTTGACTACGTTCTCCAAGCATTTTAGATTGCGAAAAAAGTTGAAAATGTGTTGCAGGATCTTTTTAAGAAACGGGCTGGCGACACTGGCTTTATACGCTAATTTTTTTCCGAGGAACCTACCCTAGACTGAACTGGCTCTGACAGCGCGCGATGGTCAAAGCTTCTCCTCCCGCTAACAGATTCCTCTTCAATTGCCGCCGCAACGCGATTGTGATTGTTTTCAAGCCTGGCGTTATTCTTCACGGGAGCTAATACCACTAAACCCGTTACGCTAACCGAATAAATTACTCTTTCTACTCGTCGTACCGTTAATTTAATGGAGCAGTCTAATGAAATTGGTGCCATATACCTGGCCGCAGTTAGATACACGGAAGTCTGGGCTGGCCGCACTAACAGGGGTAAAGCGGGCTCTAAAATGTGGACCCAACGCGCACGTCACCAAGATCCAGTTCTCACCATTTCCCAGAAATTGTAATCGCCACGTTGAAACCTTGGGTGGTCTTTATTCGAGTATTTTGTTTATTTAACTGTTGTGGGGATCGCGACTTTCACGCGAACCCGTTTCTGGCTAGTGTCCCATCGTGGCCGGCGTGCAAAACGCGCCTCGCTCACGCGACGGGAACCATACGGGAGGGCGCCAGCGACCGGACGGTTTGTTGTCGCCCTGGTGGAGGCGTTGACCCTTTTCCCCTCTGCCTTACCTGAGAACCAGTTCTTCCTCGATACTAGCGCCACCAAAAAAGGCGAGGTGTGGTGGGCTGTCGGATGACGGGAGGACGCTCTCTTGTCTTGGGGATCCGGTAGCGCGCGGACGTTTCGGCGCGCTGGTCCTGACCTGGGGAAGGCGCCACAATGGGACGCGTCCGGACGAGCTGGGAGACTGCAACCGCGCTCGCACTCCGCAGCGCTCCGCTGCTCCGGTATGCTATCGGTGAGTCGAACCATCTCGATCTCTAGCGTTGTTTAATGCCTCGCTCACAGTGTTACCGTTATGGCCTACGATCAGTCTGTATGCAGTGTATTTGATTCGCACTTTGCAATAAATGCTGCCATTGATGTTTTGCCCTCGCCGCCTCCTGCCTTTGTCTGTCTCCGCAAACAACGGACCCGTCCGCAGCCGGCGCTCGCAAGGCATGTTTGCTGAGCGCGGATGGCTGCGGTGTGGGAAATAACTAGTGTGTGAAATGTAGAATCCCACACTGTATGTACTCTCACAAGAAATTTTGCGGGTGGAAACACTCTAGATACGACGCATACAAACGACAAAAAGCAAACAAACAACAACAAGAAATTTAAAATACATACGTACAGTACAAAAGCAGTACAAGAGCAAAAAAGCGCGCGCATAGCTCGTTGCCAGTGCATTTCGAATGCCGATATTGGCTGCTGGGTTGCAGATTTGTTGGTAAGGTCGTTGCCAGCAACAAAGGTGCAAGGGAAGCCAGAATGTTTGGGCAATCATTCATTGGCTCAGTGGGGTGGTCGATAAAAAAATGAGGACGTCTCATGTTGTCAGAGCACGATGAAACTAAAATACTGAAAGCTTTTCGATGTTATAGTGTCCATTAAAGGAACACTGCAGTGGATCTGTAAAAGTTATATTCTTGTTTGCATTGCATAGACCGGGTCAAATAAACACAGTTTGCAGCGTTTATACGGTAGATAAAGCAGTATTAAATTTATAAAGCCAGAAAGAAGGAAGAATACCATTCCACATTTGCGTCGGCCGCCACAACTAATATCAGTAACGCGTATTCGAGTTCGACTGGGATTAAACGATGTCCAAGATTGGAATCAACCCATTTCCGCTTTCGGTTCACTGCAATCGGCATACCGCGCTTATGTAACGTTGTCGCCTGTATAATGCTTTAGATAAGCGTGCCAGAACCGCTCACTAGCCGAGGCATACGCAGTGGCTGAACGCCTTCCTCATCATCGGAGACGCTCAAGTGCGAGGAGCTTCGTCCCCACCTTTGGAGCTTACCTGACTCGTCCCTGTTTAGTATGTGGCATGTTCGCAGCAGGCCGACAGTCGGCTGACCCGGCACGGTGCCCGCAAGCAGTCGGTGCTTATGTCAGCACCACACCAACGGGAATTCGCCATCTAGTCAGTGTCATCTGTCACGGATTTTGCCAACTAGCTCGTGGAGGAATGAAAGTTGAAGCGCAAGATGGTAAATTCAGTACATAAAACATTACCTAAGTACAAAAATTAATTACGAAAAAGAAATTTCATCGGGGATTCCGGCTTGCTCATTGCGATGCACTGCACCCTGCGCTTCAAACCACTCGGTTATAGCCACAACAGCCACGAAGATGCAAATATAACTAATATCTTATAGCCTGTTTATTTAATTTTTTTAGTTTTCAGTATTCCCAGTTGCTTAGATGACTATTTCTTGAATAACGCTTGGGCAGTAAGTGCCCCCCAAATTAAAGCTTTCGGTTGATTTTAATTTCTTTGTACCTCTGATAACTTCCCTGACGCTCCTAACCCCTTTATTTGGCCTTAGATTTTCTACTAGCGTTCCAGTCGGTGAAGCGTCGCATGTGTGCTTGTGTGGATCTACTTGGACTTCATAGACTTTACTAAGCTTGGTACACTTTACAAACTAGCAAACTAACTAACCCGCCGCGGTGGCTCAGTGGCTATTGCGTTGTGCTGCCGAGCTCCAGGACGCGGGTTCGATTCCCGGCCGCGGCGGCCGCGGCGGCCGCTTTACTAATGGAGGTGAAAAGCAACAACGCTCGTGTGTACGAGGTTTCGGAGCACGTGAAAGATTCCCAGGTGGTCAAACTTAATCCGGAGCCCTAAACTTGTTGTAAACGCATCTGCGATATAATAAACGCTTTATAAACAGAAAAATGCTGCGCATTGTTTCTAATGCGCAAAGGTGGGCTCGTTGGTTGGTGAAAATCGTACTGAAACGGCTGAAACTGAAACTGATACAAACTGGAAGTGCTTCTGCTAGTTGGTTGCCGTTAGGAAATATCGTTGGCAGCTCGTTGACGCGTGGGTACAGAAACAGCGAAATGGAGAACTTCCCTCGGAAGCAGGCGGCAAATAAAAGCCCTGTATATGACGCGTAGGCAAGCTTCTGTTTCCGTCTTTTGGCATTTCTGCTGGCATATCGTCTCCTGGTCGTGATTGGCCTCATGAACCAGACCTTCATGGGACTTAATCCGGTTCGCTGTGACCAAGCGTCACAATTACATTTACGTCCCCCCTGCACGATGACAAGAGGTCCCCTGAGGGCATCTTCACCACAATGTTCCAGAATGACCAATCGAAGTGACCTAGTGTGCAAATTCGACAGGTGACGTGGCTGACCCTTCAATTTAAATGAAAAAGAACACATGTGCAGGGCTATTGCGGAATGCTAAACACCATTCTCGACTTGAGTGTTGCCCATGCGTACATGCACTTTTTCCAGTCAAATCATATGGTGCACATCGCCGTTCGCTGAATTTGCACACTTATAACTTCAATTGGTAATTCTGGAGCACTGTGGTGAAGAAGACCTACGGGGATTTGTAACCCGTTGCTATAAGTTTCGTGCTTATCGCGTGGTTACCTGTTCTGTTACGCAGCCAACTATGCGCGTTTACATAAACATGACAGTAGCTCATTACATTGGTTTTTTAGCGCATCGCTTTCATGTAGAGACCAATGCGCTAGGAAAGCGCATGCCACAATTGCGGCCTCAGCAGTTCAGACGACCGGCGTATCGCATTATGCGCTAGGAAATGTGGTGCAATACGAATACCATTCCATATCTATGTAATCGGCCTTACTGCATGGCTCCTGCAAGGTCACCATGCTTCAGAATCAGGGAACCTACCACCTCACAACCGGGCCCCGTGGCCACCCCCTTCCCTCAGAAGATGTGAAGTTGAATAAGCGAGATCATCTCGAAGCCCCTTGACGGCTCAACCAAAAATTAGCAGTGGCTTAGCTCGGCTATGCCAGGATATACGTAGCGTGAGCTAAGGTTCAGATGGTTATCCTTTGCTTTCTTGGTTGTCTAGGATTAGCTTGATTATCATGTTTACTGGTGCTTCAATGACACACACGTGTACGCATTATGTGACACCTATCTTTATCACGCGGCTCCGGCGCAGTGTGTGACACATGTATATTTATCAAGCGGCACCGGCGCAGCGTCCTTAATCACCCCAGAGCTAAGCTGGTTCCACAGGCGCACGCCGTTGTTGCCGTGACGCACGAGCCATCGGTTGCACGCCCGGCCACCGGTCGCATGATCATCAAGTGGACCGGGCCGCCACGTGCGGAACGGAGGTCGGTGAAGACACTGGCGCGTGGGGTGTGTGAGAGACGCGGGGCAGCGAGCAACGTTCTGTGCGCCGTGGGACGTCACTGCTCCTCGCGCAAGAGCAGCACGGCTCTCCAGGAGCCGCGCGAAACTGCTCAACCTCGGCCAGTGTAGCTCACGCTACAAAACGCTTCACCAACCAGCCAGTCGCATCAACCAGCCAATCACATGAGCGCCAGCGATTCGGGGACAACATTGGAAACAGGCTGACAAAAGAAGTCATAACTACTGCCGATGGGTCACGGTTTGTCCTTTGTGTTTGATGATTGGCGTTCGACGATTTGTGGCGGTCATTACTTCAGCGTCGTATAGCATGGCAATGTCGTTGAGGCATCAACACTGTTTTTTGGCGCTATCGGTTCGAGTCGGTAACGGCTCGATCGTTAACGTGTTAAGTGTTCTTTGTATTTGTAGATTACTCCAACTGCCACGGTCTCAGTGAATCCTGGAATTATTGTAAATAATAACAAATAAATAATTGTCTGCCGATTTTTTTATCCATGCGTCCAATTGGGGTATGCTTTACACGCCATTTTGTGTGCATAGAAGACGTTATTTGGAATTTTAAACGCGTAAGCATTTCTATGTGGACTAAACGAGGAACCCCGTCTGTCTGTCCGTCACGTTTGATGGGTAACGCTTTTGCCGCGTACGAAAATGCTATAAATAACAGGCCCCAGAGACTTCGTACTTTCACGTAAAACCACCTACATTTCGCTTCAAGAAATGTATTTCTATCAATGCATTTGTGTCTTTAACCGGGCTCAGCGTACAACCTTTTTTAGGTATTCATTGGATCTTAGGAGGTACCTAATGCAAGTCGCTATGGTATTCGTACTTTGATTTGATTGATGGATTGTAGGGTTTAACGCACGACTCAACGCAGGCAGTGAGGCGCGCCGTAGTGGAGGGCTCCGGATTAATTTTGACAGCCTGGGGATCTTTAGAGTGCGCCGAAAGCTCGTACACACGGGCGTTTTCGCTTTTCGCCTCCATCAAAAAAGTGGCCGCCGCGGCCGGGAATCGAACCCGCGACCTCGGGCTCAGCAGTGCAACGCCTTAGCCACTGAGCCACTGCGGCGGTTATTTGTACTTTGAGATCATATTTCTCATATTGACTGGTACAGGAATGTCGTCCTAGCAATGCATGTGTGTATAGTAATAAAGTCGACTTTACAGGCACTCACTGTAAGTGCTTTTGAAATATAAAGGGTGTCTTATCGTGGAATTTATTAAAATTTGATAGACGGCCCTTCAGCCATCACATTTTCACATCACACTTTTTATATTGCCCTGAAAATAATGCCTCCCCAGCAAATCATTTGCGTAGTAGCAGGATGACTTCAAAGGAGCTCGTTATACAGGGCCCCATACATATACGTGGCGTCTCATTTAGTAAAATACCCTAAGGCCTCCCTACTTCGGTATTAAACTGCTCATTTTACACCCGCCAAAATCACTTCCTAAATGCATTTAAGTACAGCAATGAAGCTGACTTTAAATGAACTGGATGTATAGGCACCGGAAATTGAAGTTTGCCAGCGACTGCAGCGCCGCCTCTTGCCGCCGCTTAGCAACTTAGCAGGTCGGTGGATGTCGCGACCGGCCGTTCAGGGCATGTGAAAACACGCGCGCTGCGTGCGGTTCGACGCTGTGTGGCGGATGGTTTTTTTAAGAAACAGTTATAATGACAAGTTGCAGTGTCCGAAACATCAAAATGCTGCAGGAAAGAATTCGTGGCAGCGCCGCTTCTTCTGCGTGAAGGACTGCCACAATCGCGAAGAGCAGCCTAGCATCGCTTTGTACAGGTTTCCCGGGCAGCCGTGGAAGATCGAGCGTCCAAAGAAATGGATTTCTGGAATACGAAGAGGCGAGTAAGAAAGCTATGAAATTATTTGTCACTGGAAGGAGTGAAATTGTGAGTACGATTACCCTTTGTGCGCAGCGCAGACGCGAAGGGCTGTAAAACTAAAACGTTGCCTTTCAGTGCTTCATACACCTCACAGACTGCGATATCTTTCAATCACATGCCATACTATTTGCATAACACAAGGTATTACGGCTTCCGCCACTATTGATTTATCAGCAGTAACCTTTTCAAATCAAAGCTTCCCCCCCCCCCCCCCCAAGGGTTCTTTCGCGACCGTTGGTGTCAACAGAAAACTCCCGCGAACAAAAAAAAGAATTCACTGGCACTGCCAGGAATTGAACCTGGAACTAGTTGAGTAACAAAGCCAGAGCCCGTTGTCTTAACAATGTAGCTACGAGCCCACTTTTTTTTTCTTTATTACATGGGAGAATACGCTCAGACGTTGCAGTACGAGGAATACAAGTAAACAAACGAATACACTGAAGTTATTAGAAGCACATATTGGTCGAAATTCAGGCAAACACACACAAGCATTCAAAAGAGTGAACCAGTCAGGTGTTTGGTCAAGCCAACTATACACACTATGTACAAATGCCACAGTTTCCCGGAAATATGACTTAGTTGATCTTGGTGGCTCAGCATGCCTATCACATAAGTGACATCGCCACAGACTGTACAAATCAATCAACAGAAACATGTCATAAGGCGGCTCACCCGGATAGTCGAATGGCAAAAATCGGACAGAGAAAGGCGTAATATTCATGTCTTTTAGAGCGTTCGCTGTAAAATGTCCCAGAAATAGACAGCATCTCTGCAGTCTACAAAGCAATGATCTATTGTCACTGGTCGAGTACAGAGCCGATAGTCTGTCAACCAAGCTATAAACAGACCCTGGTCTTTCATCCAAGTTTTAACAGGGAATGTGCCGGTGTGTAATTTAAAGAAAAATGTTTTAACACCTGGCGGGACCCACATTTTACACACTCTATTGAGGACATCCTGGTACGGACACTGTAGGTACGAAACATGATATCAAGGTGTGGAAAAAATCCCAGAAACCAGGGCATCAAAAATAGACTCGTGCGAAGCAGTAAATATGTACTTAAGGCTAAACCGAGCCTGTAAGAAGCGAAACGTGTCAACCACTTCTTTGAGGAAACCTCGCGGGCTTCGGGCTGCGTCCACAGAAAGCGAAGACACCACAATATCAGGGAGAAAATGTGCAAGACGTATTTGCAGTACCGCTTTCAAAAAAGGATGTTGAACATCTCGAAAGTAGAATAAACGAGAAATAAGCTGCCGAAGAAACAGATGCACAAGCCCAAGTCCCCCTCGCACAACCGGAAGAAAAAGGTTATCGCGACGCATTGACTCACTACGCGTACACGAGCCCACGAGGTATGAGCCCATGCGGTGACGGGCAAGGCAAGTGGTGCACTCACCAAGCACATCTACCGCTTCACATGCATATCATCCCCTGCATTCTGGCTGATTGCCACACGATAGCGATTAAAGGAAGCTCACACCAACCCATGGCATCTCACTTCTATTACGCCAATGTGCTAATGTTCACGTAAAAAATCTCAGCTCCCTGTCGTCTGCCCTCACGCCAAACAAAACCACAAGGAACACATTAAAATATTCCTTGATGACCAGGCCATCACTCGAAGCTCCAGCATCAAGATCCTGGGCCTACATCTTCAGGCCACCACCAAGAGTGACGTATCCTTGCAGCGCCTCAAACGCAGCATCAATAAAATCATACACATGATCGGGGGAGTTGCCACCAAGAAGCGATGCCTCAGGGAATCCGATACCTTTCGATTAGTTCAAGCTTTTGTCTTCTCGAGAATCACTAACGTCAACCCCCTGTCTTCTTCTCGGCAAGTAGGACATAAAGATGCTTGATGTAATGATTAAAACGCCGTTGAGCAAGCCATTGGTCTTCCCATGAGTACGTCTACAGAGAAACTGCTTAGCAAGGGTCTCTGCAACAAGGTGGAAGAGCTGATAGAGGGCCATCTTTCTATCCGGAAGCTCTGAATGAGCAGAACTGTGGCGGGTCACCGCATCCTTCACCAGATTCGCTGGGCAGCACAGAATGTCACTCCGCTTGATGTACTCCTGGTCTTTTTGCGACAAGAACTAAAGATGCTTCCTTTTCTTAGAAATATGAACCCCTCCCACGTCGAGGGTCGCCGACAAGCACGGGCTAAAGCGCTCAACAGCAGCCTCGGTGGGGATAATGCACTTATCTACACAGACGCCTCCCAAGATCGAGGGCAGCAGTACGCCATCGTCATGGCTACCTCCAGAACCAACATCCTTGCTTGTACCTCAATCGAGACCGAAGAAATGACGGCAACAGAACAGGCAGTCATCACCTTGGCTCTCACTCAACCAGGGGTTCGTAAGGTAGTCACCGACTCCCAACACGCCTACCGGAATTACCAGTCGGATTGGGTGACCCGGCGTGCACTGCGTGTGCAAAAAGCCCACTCCCCAAATGGTTCTATTCAGCTCATTTGGACACCCGCTCACGCTTTCATACAGGGCAACGAATACGCCCACCAAGCCTGCACTTTTACCCCCCGTGCTATGGTGCTGCACAAGGACAGTCACCCGCTTGTCTCTTTCAGGGACATAACCAAGCATTATCGCCTTCTGAGACAGACCCTACCTTCGCCTTACCCTGACCTTTCCATAGAAAAACAAAATACCTTACGGCTCGTACAATCCCGTTCCTTCCCACACCCGATGCGTCTTTACTTAATGCACCCGAATCGCTACGACGCCGAATGTAAATTTCGCTCAGAAGTAGAAACACTCTGCCACACAATCGGGGTGTACGACGTAAGCCCTGAGTACCCTCCTCTCTTTCCGTCAACTACCGAAAAAGAGCAATGGGAGATGTTGCTGTCTAGCCGCTGTCTGCCTACCAAGCTTCAGCTGGTGGACGGCGCGGCGCGGCCCATATTCAATCCGCGCCGCGGCACAGGCGGCGCGGATTGAGTATGGGCTACAGTGAAGAAGGAACCACTCCTCTGGGCCTTACTCTGGGCCGTTCAGAAATCTGAATACAAGTATTTCCTCCTTTTCCTCCTCCTCCTCCTCGTGCTGCTCCCCCGTCTCTGCCTCCGATCTCGTCGATCCGTCAACGGCACCAGAGACGGAGAAGTGAGATCATCTAACACCGGGTTGGAGCTTTAATTTTATAAAAAAAAGAGGTTCCACTCATGTGCTACACTAATACAGCTCAACCAACCACCGTTCATGCGTCATGCTTTGATTTAACCTTACCAAGAATATTTCTTTGAAGTAATAGAGGGTGTGGTTATGTGCATTGCATTTGTCTCTGGTTTCACTATTTGTAGAGCGGCGTGAGTGAATTGATGTGATGTCACATGGGTAATCGTTGTGGGTACCGTTTACAGCTTTGCTTTCCAACCCCAATCACAGCGTGGATTGGCGCTATTTTTTTTTCAGCCTTATTAACGGCACCGAATGGATGCCAAAAGGCGGCACAAGAATATGCTCACAGCCCTTCGCGGATGGTGCCAAAGCAATGTCAAGACGCATCCTGCCTGCTTCCTTACTTCGTTACCCGAACTGTACAGAGTTCGGCCACGCATTCCAAGCGAGATCGTAAGATATCAAGGGAAGGTGGCATTTACACGCGTTATTTGTCCCCTTTAATGCGTTTTCGTGCTCTTAAAGGTGAAGTTATTATTTTATAAGCAGAGGATGGAGAGGAGGAGAGAATACGTTTACAGAGAATTCTAAACAGCCTGAACAAACTGTATCACAATTACCGCTAAGACGACTCTAACATTACTTACAAGAAAGAAGCTGAAACTAAACGGAATCTTCGTAAAGACAACCCGGAGCTCCGCTGTATCAGCAGATTTCACACTGGGTGGAATTGGTTTTACTTTTTCACCAGCTAATAACATTTCGAATGCGTTGTTATTAGTGGCAACACCATCCGGGCTAAAGAAGGGCCACAGAAAAAGTAACTGTAGTGTGGTTGCGCGAACAGAGAAAACAACAACCCAAACACGCCCCTGTCGTGGAGCGCCGTTGTATACCCTGGAGTCACTTTGTTAGGCCGTGATACACGAAACAATTGGTACTGACCTGGAGAGAAGCGCTGTAGATGCGCTTCTCTGCTGAGAATGGCACTCCGCAACGATGTCTGTCCCGCCAATTTCTTTCACGGCGTACACGTTCCTGGCAACCTACAATCTATCTCCCTTCTCGCACACGCGAAGCCGAAAGTAGTAGTCCAGCACAGTTATTGTCCGGAAACGACCCAAAAGCACTTGAGACATGGGGAAATTATTCGCCAGAATAGATTTCGAACTCGAGACACCTTTCAAAAACGGTCGCACAATCGCAAAAACCATCATCGTCGCGCCCTCTGAGCCGTCACCCGTCCCTATAGTAAAGTAGCTCACCCATTTGTCCTACAATTTCCACTTAAAAGAGGTTTCGCACAATGTCATTAACTTCCTCATTACGTGAACGGGAAAAACTCGTGTTGCAAGCGTATGTTGGGTATCGCGTTGGCTCTCAACTAGATCAGCTTCTTCCGCTGGCGCTCTCGAAGAACTGGAGTAAAATAAGGACTCAATGATATTTTAACACTTCAGTTTTCTTTATAAGGCAAACGAAGCGAGAGATCCTAGATAAAACGTCACAAAGTACCGTCTTCCTGAAATGCATTCGGGCCACACTTTGAACTGCTCATAATACCTGATGTAAAGGAAACGAGTTTTTTTATATTACAATAGGCTTTCCTTAACGCGATCTCGGTGAAGACGAATTTCATGGTTAAGATGAACAACACTTTTGCTCTCTTGTAACGTGAACAATGCAAAAAACATGCGCTTAAGACAAATTACTGATAATACGAACAAATGTTCACAGTCCCTTGGAGTTCCTCTTAATGGGAGGTTATGTGCACTGGTTTACAGGTGCCCCGTTTCCCGCCAACTTGCATGGTGTCAAAATAATGTAACTCAATAAATGCCAGTTGTAGAAGAAGAGGTAGTGAAACAAAGTGAGAAAGTAGAAGAAGGGGCAGCAGCTCGGGGAGGGAACCACATACTCGAACGGCAGCTGACGTGTCTGCCAGCGTGGTCGCTTGCTTCTAAGCCGCTTGGTTTCTCGCTTTCCTGGTTCAGGTGATCGGCCAACCTTCAGGCAGATTAGCGGTTGTTTGCCGTCATTCTTTTGGTCTTCTTTTCTTCCAGGTTGCTGGTTTCCGCGCCTGGATGTCTTTAGAGTCTCCTGGCCAGGGGAGTTCCCCCTGGGCGGCCTCTATTCGTCCGCAGGACGTGCAATTGGAAGCCCTAAAGCGCAGTGGGGTGGGCAGCATCCCCGTGGCCCTGGTGCCAGTAAGCGGCGGATTCATCCGGCTGAAAAACCCGCGGGCTGTACAGGCGGCACTTCGAGCGGCTACTGAGAAGTTCGAGCACATTACGGAGGTTCGCCCGTTCGGCAAAGGTGGCGTCTTGTGCCGATCGTCAGACGAGACCTGTGTCGCTGACCTCTTGAAATGTACAATGTTTGGGTCTGTTCAGGTGAGTGCATTTATCCCCCCTCACCTTGCTTGCGTGAAGGGCATCGTTCGAGGTGTTGATGTTCAGATGACACCTCAGGAGGTACTAGAGCAGTTTTCAGTAGCGGGAGTCACGTCAGTTTACCGTTGCAGCCGTGCTGTAGAGAAAAACAGGGTGCCAACAGAATCTGTCATCGCTACATTTGTAGGGACCGCATGTCCATCGGAGATTAAAGTATGGCCACTCATTTACCGTGTGGAACCTCTCTCTCCTCGGCCACTTCAGTGCCACAGCTGTTGGCGTTTTGGCCACACATCCAGGGCGTGCAAATCGTCTCCCCGGTGTCGCGCATGCGGTGAGAGCCATTCTGTCGAGCTATGCTCTGCCCAAGATGCCAAATGTTGTTTGTGTGGAGCGGCACACCCAGCTGACTATTCTAATTGCCCTGCTAGAGCTCAAGAAGTCCAAGTGGTTGAGGTCATGGGTAAGCGTCGCTGCTCGCGCGGGGATGCTGTTGCCATTGTCAAAGAAAGGACACATGGGTACGCTGGAGTTACTGCCAAACGATCTCCATCACTCGCTGACGCAGCCGTAGTCAGTACCATTGTTGCCGCGGTGGAAAAAGCGGTTGCCAAGATCCAACAGCCTTCCCTCGCTGACCCAGCTTTTGCTTCCGTGGTTGCGGCGGCCGTTGAGAAAAGTGTCACTTCAGTTATCACCCAGTTAACTTCCAGCATAATCGAGTGCGTGTCCCGCACAGTGGTGACTCAGCTGGCGCCATATTTGCAGCCCGCTCCGCTTTCGTGTACCTCTTCTCCCCAAGTGATCCAGCAAGTTTCCACCGCCCCTGAAGGTCCGCTGCTCTCAGCAGCTAATCTTGCCTCGGATTCAGTTAAAGTCTCGTCTACTCTCACTACCTATGTGCGTGGATCCGAACATCTTACTTACGCTGAGGCTGGTACTTCGTCTGATCGTGGTGCTACGGCCGACACAGACTATTTTCCCCCCCTTTCGCCCTCTTCAGACTCGGACATGGAGCTTCAGACTTGGCCCATGGAGACTGTAAATCAGTCTAGTAAGCGTTCCGGATCACCTAGTACCGAAACCCTGGAAGTGCAGCCAAAAGCAAAATCCAAGAAAGGTAAATCTGTTTCAAAGCCCAAGGGTCAGATATTAGAGGCTGCAGTTGCTGCAGCCGGTCTCTCTGAATCATAGGGGTTCTAAAAGTTATTCAGTGGAATTGTCGCTCTGTTTCGGCAGGCTTTGCAGATTTACTTTGTTTGTGCTCCCAATTTTCCCCAGACGTAATTTTGCTACAGGAAACCTGGCTTAGAAGCAACCAGGAATTTGGTCTTTATAATTACCGCACCTTTCGGCTAGACAGACCAACCCGAGGTGGCGGTCTGTTAAGTTTGATATCTACAAAGTTTGCTCATAACGCGAAGGTGTCCTTCCAACTTCAACGCTCTGACTGTGAAATTTTAGTGCTGGAATTGAAGCTACCTGGTTGCCTCCCTTTTTCATTAGCCAATGTTTACTTTCCCAGTGGCGTCGTTGATTCTGAACCCCTTGATTTGGCTATTGCTTCGGCTGTACCTCCAATTATCTTTGCAGGAGACTTTAATTCCCACCACGTTACTTGGGGCTTCCGGACGGATTCTTGCGGTAATCGCTTGTTGGATTGGATTACAGATAACAACTTAACATGCATAAATTCGGATTCTCCAACCTACTTTAAGGGACAAACGCAATCAGTTTTGGATTGAACTATATCTTCTCGAGGTGTTTCAGTGCCTTCTTGGTCGACCATTGATGGCGGGTCGAGTAGTGACCACATCCCAATAGTTTTTGACATCGGGTGTCCCATCCGTTTAATTAACCGCCAAAGCCGATCTTTTGTCAACTATAAAAGGTTTCAAATCTCTCTGAAGGAGTCCTTGTCCTCTCTGGTCCCACAAAACGAAGCTGAATGTGCGACAGGCCTTTGTTCTGCCCTTTCCACTTCAGCTCAGTCGTCATTATTTGAAGTGATGTCGAAGAAGTCAGTGTCGCCTAGTCCCTGGTGGGACGAAGAGTGTTCGCGCAGCTTTAGACGTAGAAAGGCAGCCTGGAAGAAACTTTGCCAGAACTTATCCCCGCTTAACTGGTACAACTTCAAATATTTTTCAGCGGTATTCAAACGCGCTGTTTCCAATGCTAAACAGACTTATGACACAGATAGATCTTTGAGTCTCTCCAAGCCTAACAATAAGCGTGCGCTTTTTCGCTTTCTTCGATCGCGGAAAGCCGTACCCTGTCCAGATAATACAGACTCTGTGGTGCTATCTCCAGGTGAACTCTCAGAGTCCCTAGAGTCCATAGCTGATGGGCTTCAAGCTCGTTTTTCATATTCCTTAGCGGTGTCCTTTTCCCCGCCAGACGTGGCAGACGACTTCATAGAGGTAACGCTCTCAGAGCTCGCTGATGTCATGACTAAATTGACAGCTGCAGCTCCTGGCCCAGATGGCATTACTACTGAAATGCTGAAATTATTATATAATGAAGCTCCGAATCATTTACTTAACATGATCAATTATTCTATTAGACATGCATGGATCCCCGATGTCTGGCGTCTCGCCAAAATACTTCCTGTACTTAAGAATGCTGGTCAGGGCCTCTTGATTGAAAACATCAGGCCTATCGCGTTGACATCGAACGTGGTTAAATTAGTCGAGCGGATTTTGCAGCAACGCATAATGCAATTGGTGTCTAGTTCTAGAATCTTTAGCCCGAGACAAATTGGTTTCCGCCCTGGGTGTTCCATTTGGAGTGCGCATATTGACCTTGAAAGCCGGATTAAACTAGCCCGTCGCACTAACCAGTTTTCGGCCCTAGTTACCCTAGATGTAGCAAAAGCTTTTGATAGCGTGGAATACCCTGTGTTGTTGTCCCGGTTACAAGTCCTAAACTTCCCAAGGTACATTATAGCTTGGATTTGTGAATTTCTGAAGGACAGGCAGTTCAGTTGTGTTAAATTTAATGTTACTTCCTCACAGCGGCCACAGTCTAGGGGCCTTCCGCAAGGGGCGGTCCTTTCCCCTGTTCTTTTTAACATCCTTGTAAGCGATATTCCGGTGGTTTCTGGTATCTCCACATATGTATATGCCGACGATGTTGCATTTTTTGCATCAGCTCCTGACATTCAATCACTTCACGCTTTAATGCAGTCATATCTGAACCTCATCGCCTCCTGGTTGGACAGTATTTGTCTCTCTTTGAACGTCAACAAATGTTCCTTATTAGTTTTTCCGATCTCAGGCCCTGTTAACATTACGCTCAGTTACCGGCAGTGCATAATTCCTCAGGTTCCTTCCTTAAAGTGCCTTGGGATAATTTACACCAGTGAACTTGACTGGACCCCACATATTGCCCTCATTGAGGCCAAAGGTGCACGTGCTGTTGGGATGTTAAGACGTCTCAGTCATAGAAAGAAAGGAATGCGCAGAGAGACCCTTCTTATGATATACAAGATGTACGTTCGCCCCATTTTAGAGTTTGGGTGCGTGTTATTCGCTGGGTCCGCGGCGTATAAGCTTCATCGTCTGGTTATTCTGGAGCGCCAGGCTCTTCGCTGCTGCTTAGGGTTGCCTAAGAATGCAGCAAATGCAGTTGTCTACTTGGAAGCGCGCGTTCCTCCTCTGCTTAATAGGTTCCGGACACTGACTGTTGAAACTTTTCTGAGAGCTTATAGCTCTGAGGTGAACAGGGAGCAGTTTATCTTTATTGTAGAACCAGGTGCGTTTATGGTGCACCAATGGCCCAAGTCCTCATGTCCACAAAGCACTCTGGTACAGAGCCTCCTTTCTCCGTTGGGTGTAGCAATAAATCAGGTTATTCCATATAGAGACAGGAGTTCTCCTCTTTCTATCAATTTCCAGAACATTTTCCCCAAAAATGCTAAACTTTTACCAGCCCGACTGCTCAATCGTCTTCTCGAAGGTTATTTGACCTCCATGCAGCCAGGTGCTATAATTTATACAGATGCCTCTCAACGAGAAGAAAAATCCGGTATAGGAATATTTTCCCTTTCCCTTAACTGGTCCTTTTCGGTTCGTCTGGTTGATTTTATCCCGATATTCTTCGCGGAATTCCTGGCAATTGTCCTGGCGCTACGAAAGCTGGATGTATCAATTACATCTCCAATCATAATTTCTGATTCTTTTTCTGTATGCTTAGCCCTTTCTTCCCCTAAAGACACTCCTCTTCTGCGGACGTTTCGGTCACTCCTGCCACCTCACTTCACTGAAATTAACCTTCTTTGGGTTCCTGGTCATGCGGGGATCACATTCAACGAGACAGCCGACTCTCTAGCAAGGATAGCACTTTCAGGTCCTGTAGTAGACGTCGTAGAGCCGACACCATTAATAACAGCAGCTTGGTACCGTAGGATGCTGAAACTCCGAGAACAGCAAGAATCGGTTTTACTGTCATTAAGTGAATTTAATCATCTTAAATTCTCATGGAAACCTGAATGGTGCCCTTCACGCAACTTAGAGGTGGTTATCACAGCCTTACGTTGTCGAGTACCCCAGTTAAATAGGTACTTGCACAGGTCTCGTCTGGCGCCAACAGCTCTGTGCAGCTATTGCAACGAAGACGAGTCTGTCGAACACTACCTGTTGACATGCCGACGTTTTTCCCGACTGAGACGTCAGTCCCTGGAGGTGCCGCTTTGCAGTTTGGGGATGTCACTAACAGGGCCGGCTATACTATCGTTCGGGGCATCCGAAACGGGGTTTTGCCGCCGGGATGTATGCTCTGCTCTCCTGCGCTACATTGAAAATTCTAAACGATTCTCTTTATGATTGCGATTGGTCATCCTCGCTTTAATTTTCCAGTTTTTTTTTTCTTCTCAAAACCAACTGATCTAAATTATCCTGCCTAGGCGTGTCGTGAATTGATAAGAGTACCATTCATTTTTACAATCCTCTGTTGTTTGGCCGATCCCCTGATTGGGTATGCGCCATTAATTATCAGGATCAACAACAACAACAACAGCTCGGAACGGCGGCCTCCTGCCTCTCTTCTCTTCTCCCGTCCCTTCCTTCACACAATCCTCAGCCGCTAGGAAAATGATAAGAACAATCACGAGGCCTGCTGCGACGGACGAGCATCCGCGGTTCGCTAGTGAAAAATGCTTCGGTGCATTTAAGTCTGCTTACATGCTTTGTAGGAGAAAGTATCCTGGCCTCCTCTAACGATACTTATGACTTCTTGCGCGTCGCTTTGTGTTCAGTTTTTTTGTTTTGGTAATTTTTCGTTCATATTAAAAGTAACTCGAATTCCGTGTTCCGTGTGACGTCGGCGTGAATTTCATGGCTATAAAAATACATCGCAACATTGTTTATAAGAACTGTTGATGAGATTGATTATGATAAGGCGCTTGAAAAAGTGTGTCACGAGATCTTGTGCTAAGTCTTGGAATGTCTGAATTTTTCTGATATTGTGAGAGAACGCACGCATGGCGTACCAATAATGTCTCACAATATTGATTGTGTACAATAGTGTCTCGAAAAGTATTCCCGTTATATCTTCTGCGAGGCAGGGATGTTACGCCTCCATTTTGTTGTTTTGTATTTTTGAGCGTTTTTTTTTTTAAGAATACGTCAGGATAATGATTTACGTGGTTTTCCTTTACATTTGAGTAAGGTGAGGCTTCTAACTTATACGGATCTCGTGGCTGTATTTTGTGAAGACGAGGAGAGTGGGAGGAGCTGTAGCCATGAAAAAGAATTTTGTCGGATTATAAAAAGTTCAGTTAAATGCCCGAAGTGTGTGTGTGTGTGTGTGTGCGTGCGCGTGCGCGTGCGCGTGCGTGCGTGCGTGCGTGCGCGCGCGGGTTTGTTTGCGTGTGTGTATCTGTTTTCGTGGGGAGTATGTGTCTGTGCTATTAGTGTTTGAAAATATGTCTTGGTTGCGCACACCAGTGCGTTGTCTTGGCGTTTCCTTGCATTGCTATCAGGATAGCCGCGAGCACTGAGAATCCGACACGGCGAGGCTGCATGAAAAGACAACCAGGTGGTGGGATAAGGCTGCTTCCGTTTTGTTCCACAGTCTGTAATATTTTGTTTTGGAAAAATTGTGGTACGTGCTGCAATTTCTATTAGCCACCTTTAGCATAGCGTTTGCTGCGTTTCCGCACGTACAACGCTAAATTTTTGCGGCCCGCTACGTCGGCACCGAGAGGAGAGTTATAGTAGAGCGTTTCGCCGTTTTTCATCGCGACACACTAACGCTTACTGCGCCACCTGTGCAATATATTACAAAACAACCTGTCGATCGGCCCGTCTGTCAGACGTGTGCATCGAGCACGCTGACCTGGCCATGGCCTAGAGTTTCTACGACTCCCCAAAGCAGTAACAGACGTCTTGGCGTTAGTATAGAATGCAAAAGATTCATAACATGATACAAATATCATTTTATCTAAGTACGCACCCTAGTGGGAGCACCGAAGCCCCGTGGCACCTGTTTTGCGCCATTGCACACGTCTTGGACCAACAGAGCCAGTCAGTTTTACGCGTACATTTTATTCCACTGCAGGACAATCAAGAAATGGGTTTCGAACTAACACATCGTCACGGCATTAACTCTAAGGCGGAAGCGCGAAAGTAACAGGCGATCGATTGCCTCCTTGGCGTTGTAAATCTAGCACTCGTTACTTGCGATTTACTGCGCCGAAAATCAAGTCACTGTGCACTCAGGCGCAGACTACAAAACTGGTGCGGGGTAGAACCGTCGCTTTTGAAAAATAATGGCGGAAATGGCAAACAACACTCCACCCTCAGACGCACAACGTCACTATTCATCTCGTAGTGAACGCTTCCACAGCGCACACACAGCTTCGGTCACCGGCTCGGCTTTAAAACTTCGTTCGGGCAGTTTGCGACACCACAGTGTTAGAGCGCTACGCGAGGGGGACGTGCAAACAACGCGGTGGTTTAAAAACGCAGGGGCAAAGGACTTGTTCCCTCAGAGGCAAATTACTGGCCACAGAAGAGCGGAACCGTGGAGGGCCGTCTTGTTACATGCGGCGATGTTGTAAACAAAGAGACACGCAAGTAGACTGGCGTACGCGCTATTTCTCTGAAATAGCGTCCGCTCGCCTTACCTTCGCTAAACTAAAAACCACAATAGCGTACGGCGCATACGCAGTGCAAACCACGCAAAGTAATATCGTACGCTAACTGCTTTCGTACGACTGCGTACGCTATTCTAAAACTATTTTATTGTTGACGTGTTCACGTAAAGCGAATGCACTGAGTGTTTGCCGTTAGTTTGGCCCTCGAAGTGGGAGCTTTCAAACAGAACCAATCTGTTTTTCATCGATTTGGGCAGTGGAGAGATAGGGTTGGTTTGTGTTGCATTTATGTTCGTCAGCTTAATAGCCGACATTTGTTTTCACTGGAATAAAGTGACTTTTTCCTGAGTGCCTTTTTAAAAAGTTTGCTGTGAAAGGCGTTGCTGACGTTTATTTTCTTGTCTGCACATAAAAATTGTCGTAACGTAAAAAGGTGTAGGTAGTGGACTCCTTCAAGTTCCTCGCAGCGCATTCTTCAGTGGAGTATCTACCAACTGCATGAATAAAGACGCCATCTAACGACTTGAAGGATGTGCTGTTTCCTGTACCACTTCATCGATCACTGTGTAGTTCTGTTCCTGCCCAGATCGTGTCATCTGGTGTCAAGACGATGGCTGTCCCAGCGCCTGTGAAAACCTTATTTTAACTATATATAACCGTTACACTTTCAGTTAAAATGTGGGTGTAGGCAGGAGGCTTGTTTGTTGCCTCTCCTACAACCTGTACTTTGGGTGAAAAACCCGGTCGGTAAAAAACCGGGAACTTTTCAGAATGTTGCTACGGAGTTTTTGGACCCCATCTTTTTATGGGATGTATTGCAGATAACTTTAAAGAAAAACCTGCCTGTTTCACCCCAAGGCATACGGCTTCTTTCAGGGAAAAGTGACAACAGTAGGCTGTGTGGTGTCGTTAAGGTTCCAGGCTTGCATGCCATTTGGAGGCTCAGGATAGCGGTACGCCATGTAGACCATCAATGCCGTCACTGTGAGCAAATACTTTTCCTAAAGTGTCCATGTGCACTTCAAAGGGCACGTGTTGCAAGACCATTACATTAAATGCTTACCTGTACTACTAAAAACTGGCCACGTCTGATGTTTAGTTTAGGTTATTTCGTCAGCCGAAGTTCAGAACGTGGTTTTTAATGCAACCTTGACGTACCTTGGGTGTGAACAAAAATTAAAAAAAAAAAAAGTCGTCGACGTGGAGCAGTAGTTAAGGCGCTTGTCTGTCTCCGCGCGTCCCTGGGTAAGATTTGCATCCCTGCCACCCTTGCCATGTTTTGTAGAGTGAGCTACACTGGCTGAGGTTGAAAAGTTTCGCATCGATCCTGGAGAGCCGTGCTGCGCATGCGCGAGGAGCAGTGACGTCAAACGGAGCAAAGAACGTTGCTCGCTGTCCGGCGTCACTCACACGCCCCAAGCGCCCAGCCTCTTCGCCGACCTCCGTTCAGAACGTGGCGGCCCGGTCCACTTGATGATCATGCGAGGGGTGGCACTATGCATTAACACGTCTACGAGCTACGACGTAGCCGAAATACTCCTGTTCTGTGGTAGCCGTGAGCCGTGGCAACTGCGTGTTCGGTGAAAAAAATTGGCCGCGTATCTGCTCCTTTCGTTGCAAATGCCGTCAAAAGACAATAGCCTTTATCGGCTTTTGCGAAGTAAATGCCTCCCTTCGCTTTCCCGCTCACCTCTCATGTTGTTCCTCTTGCGTCGCGCTCCTCCCAAGGTAAAGACGCCAAAGGTTTGCTTAAATCATTTTAAATTTCCCGCGTTCCACTGCTCTAAACCGCGTGTCTCGATGCGAACGCTGCCGTACGGCGCAGACGGGCGTTAATCGAGGCGCCCTACTTCAGCGTTTATAGAACCGCGTTTCCCTACTCCACGTGCGTTGCAAACAGAACGTGGATTCTATCTAGTGGAACCTTGCGTAACTGTTGCCGGTTGATTTCTTAAAATGGCGCCAGAAGCTATAGTGGCGCGGGCGACAGCAGGCGATGGCGGAGTGAATTCTTTTTCTGCAGTTGATGAAGTATTTAATTTCGCAAAAGTCAAGCATGTTTGATTTTTTTTTATAAAGGAACACTGCAAATACAACTTCTGTATTGATTTGTTGTCTCATATTTGCGTAATGTCTTGTTCTTCTTCAACAATGTTGACAAGTATGAACATTACACCGGACATAGACGGGTTTGTTTTGCTTTCACCGGGTGGCTGAATCGAGTCACAGACAGACAGACAGACAGACAGACAGACAGACAGACAGACAGACAGACAGAGAGACAGACCAATATTTCTGGGTTTAAGTAGCCCAAGAAAGACTATCGTCTTTAAAAGGAGGCAGCGCGGTATCGTACGGAACGTTGGTCATGCCGGAGTCGAAGGAACGTATGTCTGTGCGGGTAATATTCCGCTGCGAAAGTTGTATTTGACGACACAAACGAAACAAATGTACGTCAATGAAAACGAGATACGACAGATACGGGCGCCTGCACCCGTCCTATCTCGTCTTTGTTGACTGTTTAACGCCACATTTTCTATTTTCTTAAAGCATGAACCAACTTGCTCATCAGCAAGTTTTTTTTTAAACTGTAGCTGAGGGTAGGTGCACAGGTCCACCATGAAGGCGACGTTTTCATAAGCACGCTCATAAACATTTCGAAGCTCTTCAAACAATTTATTATTTGAAATAATGGTAAAAATAATAAAATGAGAGTCCCTAAAGAGTTTCCCCAAAAATATTAACAGTGTTGTAACTACTAGCTTGACCTGCAGAATAGTAGGCACAACCGCTCCGAAAAAAATACGCTTCACAAAGTTTTTTTGTAGCTTTAAAATAACCTGTTTTGTTTTCCACTTATATATTAACACACAATTTTTGCGTTTTTGTCGGACTGTGTAGAATATACGGCCACTAAAACGTTTCAATCCAAGCCAATGACGAAATTATAGCGAGCGCACGGTATAATGGCGGCCCATGACGACACAGACGGCCTTAATATGAGCCGCATAGACGCCAACGCCAGATTCATCTCTAGTGTAAGAAACTCTATGGAAGATAATACACAAACTCAGTCGCGGTTTCTTCTTTCTTTCTTTTCTTTATTTCATTCTGTCTAACTCATAGGCAGCCTGTTTGAGGGCATTGCTTTACGAGGCGGGCGGGAGTGCCATAACGTAGTACTTTCGATATTTCGGGGGATTTGTGTATCTGTCAGAATAAGTGAGTACCCAGTTAGTCCGTTTGAAATTGCCGCAGTTAGGTTCATCTCGTGGGTGCCTGCAAGTGCCCCATTGACTCTTTAATTATTAGGAGAGTATTTCTGGAATCCGATAATTAATTACAATTAATTAATTAATCTCATTAACGAAAAAAAACTCCGCTACTCCACTGTACTGGAAACATTATGCCCTAGAATTTATTCGAGTAACGTTATTGCTCTTTTCTTTAATCTTGGTGCATGATAGCTGGGATACCCTGTGTAAAGATCAAAATAACCACTGCAGAAATATTAAAATGGTCACACCACTGTTGAGACCTAATATACGTGAGCCCGCTTGCCCCGAATAGGTTTTCTCTTGAATACGGCCACATGGATTCTGACAGGAGAAGCTTGCGGGCCAGACCAACTTATGCCTGGAACCATCAAGCGCCTTCTTTCGAATTCATATTGGAAGCCTCTGCAACGGAAGAAAAAACCGTCATATTATCTCGTGCGCTGCCATAACATGCGTCGCTTGGAGTTGGGGCTGTTCCAACGTTGCTGAACAACGCTCGAACTTTTTCGCAACGGTTATTGCTGAAAAGGACGCTAAAAATGTTTCCAATCAGTAAGATGTCTAATGCAATTGTTTCTAACGAGATACCTGCTTGGGGCTGTTCCAGCGTTGCTGAACAACGCTCGAACTTTTTCGCAACGGTTATTGCTGAAAAGGACGCTAAAAATGTTTCCAATCAGTAAGATGTCTAATGCAATTGTTTCTAACGAGATACCTGCAGCAATGTTCGGCATTTAGTCAGGCTTTGCAAACTGCTACCTGGAGGGCATTACATGCGTAAGGTTATGAGCGTCACTTTGGCGCCGATTTGGGTCGTTCATGCCGGCGATAATGGTTGACAGTGCACGCATGAATCCTTTAGCGTCGGTGTCTGTTAGAAGGTTGTGCAAATGGTATCACCGATAACGCGCTCTTGTGCTGTAAGCCAGTCGGATGTGCGGGCTAAGCAAGTTTTTTGTAAGGAGAATATTTTTTGTAAAGCACTGGTTCTCATGTGAGAGACCGCCGACCACGATACGAAATGAGTGAGGGCCCTGCAGGGGGTCCGCGAGTCACTCAGCGACACTCCTTACTCCCCTACCCAAACTAATTTTTTTGCAAACCGTGCCGCAAACTTTAAAAAATACGCTCTGCCATATGGTATACGCAGTCATGGAAAATGAAATGCTAACACGGAAATATCACCCAGAAGGCACAATTTAAAAAAAACTGTTCGTGGAGGTCAAATAATGGCGCGCTATTCGTACATTTGGAAATTCGCATTTCCCAACTTTGTTACTTTAATTAAGCCACGCGTCAATTTGACCTGGAGGGAAAGAAATCGCGCTATTTGGTGTTCTAGTTCAGGTTATCGTGTTCGCACTTGATTTGGCCATGACTGTACGTTTAACTTCCCCGCGTAACACGCATTTTAAAGACCGTCGGCTATTTGCATAACCTTTCGATTGCGCGAGAAAGCCACACCCGCAAAAGGCGGGCATAGATGTGCACAGGCGAGTTTAGCTGAAAGCATAGAGTTTCATACAAATAACTAGAGGGGAAACTGGCGCTAGTGTCAACGCGAACATGGCAGCGGAGCTTACGCTTCAATGGGAATGATGGGTAGTTTTGGAACCGGATTGCGTAGGATCGAAACGGGCTTATGGCTGCGCAAATTGTGTTTTTTGACAAAAAAGCTCTTATTGCCCGGTTCTCCGTTTACAAATTACATGGAGAACAAAAAAGTTAGTGACGAAAAACCGGTTTTGTACGAAATAAAACGGCGCGTTTAAATAAAAAGCAGACGCGGAGTCGAGAAGGTTTGTGGAGCAGGTTTGCCATTTTCTGCCAACTACAGCAGGACGCGGACTTCTTTAAAAACTACTTGTAAAAGTTTCGGCATTGGTGGTTTGCAATAGTAAGAGAAGTTTTGGGCTCATAATAAAAAGAAACCGATTACCTTTGGAGAAGTTATTCTTGGGTAAATTAGTGACACCCATCAAGCTGCGTTCTATCAGCCGCCGGTGCTGCTGTTCTACGCCGTAGGAGCCGGCGTTCCCATGAAAGGTCTGGTTGTTCCAAGCTATTCGCAATCGTCGTCAGCTTTGACAATACATTGCTGTGCGGAATGAGCAGCGCCGCAACTCCTAATTAGCAGACAACTTCGCCGCACAGGGCGCCGTCATTTGTGTTGTCATGCTCGCTGTGCGGCAGTGCATTGATAAGCCACCCAATTCGCAACTCTGGTTGTAAAACATTCCACTCAGGGCAGCGTCAGCGCACGCGAGGCATGCAGTTCAAGGAGAAACGTATTTTTGATCACTCCTTCAACACCCCGCCTAGGCAAATGCGTTCATGCAAATCCAAAACGAAAACGAAACTGCCTGCAATCTATAGTAAGTTCCACGAGCCATCAAGCGCCAATCCGAATCCACAACTACCCATCACGCCCATTGAGGCGTACGATCGCAGCGCCAGTTTCCCTTCTAGTTATATTGTAAGAAACTCTATGGCTGAAAGAGTTCATTCTTTGACAATACGACAAGTATCAACATTCAACATACTTCATCCTGGGTACCCCACCCTTTGTGCAAGCCCAGAACAGGTCATCGGCAAGGTAAAGGCTGTCCTAAGGGTTATACGATGTCGTATCGCATCCGTAAAAAATATACGAGCTACAACCCGGCGCAAACACCGTAAGGACGACGGCGAATACGGACAGAGGCGCTCCCGGTTCGTGGCCGCGAGATCCCGAATTAGCAAGAATGCATGCCCCCCCCCCCCCCTCCCCCCGAACGTACGGGAAACCTGAACTAAAATCTGTCTTAGCGGCTTAACTGCGGTAATTAAAACGAGGCTGTTGCCTCTGTCATGCTTACTGGTGGGTGGTGACGTGCACTTCCATGGACTTTGCATGCCGGCGTCGATGCAATGGATCGCTGCTGCACGGAGCTGGCGAAAACGTCACGACACAACTGAACCTGGCGCACTGCACTCGGCCCGTTCACGTGGAGGGGCAACGCCTATTGGTGCCATTTATGTGCACCAATATCGACACCGACCTGCCTTTTACTCGCCAGCCGCTCTGCGCTGCCGTCCTGGCTTTTCGCGCTTTTTTGGGTTGGCCCCTCTCCTATTCCAGGCCATCTTCGGGTAACAGCTTATCGCAAAATAAAAAAAAAAAGAGCGTTGCTCGAGCTCTCTTTTTTTTTATATTCGCCAGCGACTGGTGTGGTGTCCTGTAAAAAGGAAATACAGACACCAACGTGGGTGTCGACATCAAGGGACGCTACTTGGCGCGAGCTGGTCGAACAGCCGGTTTAGGGCTCGATTCAGATAATGGGTGTGTTCATTTTAAAGAACCGGTGCGTCCATTCATTTGGCGGCAACGTTTCGGAGACGCTTACATCTATTTTCCTTTTTTTTTTAGTTTATCAGCCCTCTTCCCCTCCTCCAGCTCCGACAAAGCTGCCGCATGAGGCCAGGATTAAACGGCCCGAAACCGATAATCCTGCAATCCCTTGCAAATCTTATTTGTCCCGAACGAGGAGTATAGGAGACGGGCAAGACGGGGCGGCACTTTTGTTGACCTAAAATGGCTCTCCGCCGGCCTTCCGCGAGTCGCTTCCAGCCAAAAGGCATAGTCCCACGCTTCCGCTGGGGACCAAATCGAGCGCACAAAAGAGGTAAAGGGAACCTATGCTGCGGGTTTCAAAAGTACCGCCAATAGAGGGCATCCTCACGTGACACGTACAGCTGGTACGGATTACGCCAATTCGAACTGCTATGCGTTTTTGTCGCCCCTTGTGGAATTAACGTGCCGTACGGATAACTATGGTATCTATAATAACAATTACGACCGTTGGTTTCATCGATGATTACGGCCGTCCGATATGTTTCCGGTGGTTGGGACGAACATCTCGACATAGTTGCTTCCCTGCGAGTTATTTATTAGTATGTTTTAAAGTGGGGGGATTGTTGTCTCTACGTAAGTAGAGACCGCGACACACGAGTAAAACATTAAAAAGAAAAGTTTAGTGATGTTTCAGGAAGAGGACTTCCTTTCTTCAAAGTACTCTGAAGAAAGGAAGTCCCCTTCCTGAAACGTTAGTAGACTTTTATTTTTTATTTTGTGATGTTTTTCTCGTGTGTTTCTGAGACCGAAAATAAAGGTTGGCAGTCAAGAAAACCTCGGAAAGCAAAGGGGAGGTTCTGGTGGGTCATAGAAACAGATGAAGAATTTTTTGAGTCAGAAAGAAAGTGGTGCAAAAATGCTCACCGGGTGGGATCCGAACCCACAACCTCCAGAATACCGGTCTGGTGCGATAGCCACTACGCTACCAGCGGGGCTGTTTCCCCACCACTTTCTCGGGTATTTATCTTAGGGTATTTTTTTGTTTCCTGCATTTGGGGGTGGTAGCCAGCGCCACTCCGACTACTCGTGGTGAAGGGGACTTCTTTTTAACCCCGGGCCGTGACTCGAGTGTCTACGACATGTCGAGAGTGGTCGACCAGCGTTGAACCCTCTTTGGCACCAAGCTACCTTTGGCACCAAGGCTGCCAGAACAGAGGCCCTCGCTAAGCATGTAGCGAATCATAAAATGGGAAATGAGGGGCTCGGTGAAATAAGACAGAAAATAAGGGTTGGCAGTCGAGAAAACCTCGGAAAGCAAAGGGGAGGTTGCGGTGGGTCATAGAAACAGATGAAGAATTTTGAAACAGATGAAGAAAAGGGACGACCCCACAGGGGTCGTCCCTTTTCGAATTTTGCAGCATAGTTTTGCGTCCATGACTGAAACTTCGGCACCAGTGTCAACAAGCGCAAGGGTGTCGATTCTAACAAAAAACATCAATCACCTTCGTTGGATAAATATCAGTGCTTGCGTGTTTCGTGGTCGTCGCAGTTCTTACCTTTGGAACTGCGCCGACTAGTTTTTCTCTTCGTGATTAGTGGGACGTCGTCGCATAGGGGACACGAAACGGCGACGCGGAGATGTTGAACGGCTGTTGTTAAAGGAGCCATGAAGACAAAATACGAGTTTGTGTTATTCGAAAGATTTTGTGTTTTATAGTGCCCCCAGCGCTTGTCCGGATGAGAACAATGCTTTATTCACTGAGATATAAATTGATTAATGTTAGAATTTTGATTTTCTCGCTAAATCGTGCGTTTAGAGGTCTGCAATGACATCACGTGAAACGAGCGCTCTCCAGCCGATTGGGAAGGCTTATTTACCGTTAGTTAACCTAGGTGGCGCCACCATACCGTGGCAAACCATTTTCTGTGTTTGGTTTGTTTTTGACGAGTTTTTGACAGCATTTTAACCTGGCCTGTTTTTGTTCAGGGAGAACATAATTGTTCGTGAAACATAGTGCTCGCTCGACAAATAGGGTCACGTAAGACACCGTTGCTTGCGTCAATCGGCCAGTGTCGTCTGAGACAACCCCAAAGCCCCGCAGTCCTGCGCAGGGAAACCAAGCGTAGTGCACGCAGTACCAACAGCAGTACGCATCGGTACTTGTATGTTTACGTGTGCTTTCGTAACTTCCACTGTTTGTCCCACCATTCTCACTGCTTTAAATTAAAAGAATGTGTCCTAAATTTAAACCCAAATAGCCCGTTCGGCAAGCTTATAAGTTCTGCATAATTTGCGTTTGCTTTTCCGGCCTCCGCCAATTGAAGAGTTCTCTGGTATGAGATCATAGGTTCTGTTGCGGGAAATGAGCTAGTGGGTCGCATGGGCATTCCCTTTTTTCCTAATCATGTAGCTTATTAGAGCGAAGTTTACGTTAAAAGTGGTGTCAGCATGATTCTAACGAGGCAATCTTTTGAATGAACCAAACTTGTGTTTTCTCTTCATGGTCCCTTTAACTGTCGGTCCCTCCTATGAAAGCTAGTAATACGACGGCTCCACTGGGGCATGGTGGTTCGACATCATCATCGTGTAGGCAGGATAGGCAGGAATACGGTATGCTTCAAGGAGGGCGGAACTCGGCGGCGGCAGAAACGCGCAACATGACCGGGAATACGACAGGCGAAGCAGATGTGCGGGTTGTGCAAGGTGCGCCATGGTCTTGCAGGCTGTACGACCTGGTGAGCGGGAACAAAGGCCGGTGCCAGCGCGCAGCGTTGGAAGGCCGCGTAACTTGGTTGGTAAGGCCGCGCTGCAACTTCGGCGCAATCGAAATGTGTGACCACAGGTACGACGGGCGTAGCCGCTGGCCCCGACTGACGAGCAACTGAAGTTGGAAGAGCCTCAGCAACTTGTTGAATTACTCGTAGCAGTGAGGACGGCAGGCCAGTGGGAGGCATCGGTGGGTTTACACACGGCAGTATGGAAATCTGCCGGGCGACCTCATCGCGAATGAAATCTTCGTCGCGCGGTAGGAGCGAGGAGATGTCAGGAGCAACGGGAGTCCAGCAAAAGCACAAGGGTCACGTGATTGGAAGAAAATTTGTTTTCTTCGGACAACCGGTGTTATAAAGGAGACCGGCCGACGTACGGCCCCAGAATGTACGTTTTTTTTCCCGGTTAGTGGCCTTCGGAAGAATTACTGCCAGCGAACGGCAGAAGAATAGTTGGAAACCGGTGTTCAGGAGGAGACCAGCCGACGGAAGGTATCAGGTTATCCGTCATTATTTCGGCAAGCGGTGTGAGCCGAACATCGGCATGCGTCTGGGCGCTGAGAACCCATGCCCAACCGGTTCGATAGAGACCGGATGGTGCGAGCCCGGATATTTCTTGGGCGAAGAAAAAGCCGTTAGGTAGCCGAACGCTGCAGAGGCGTTTTTCATCCGCTCGGTGTTTCTACGCTGTAAATGAAGGAACTTCATTTGCAAGCAGTAATAAGTGGTACTAGGTGAACCGGCACGGACCACGGAGTCACTGGACATTACCAGTTAACCTTTTAGGCAATCGGAATGCTATTTATTGTCACAAGAAGACTGTGCCGCACAGACGGGTAAGCTAAGCCTCGCCAGTCATAGCGCTACCATGCCTCGCCCGCCGGCCTCGTCGACGCATCAGCTCGAAACAATTCGCTCCCTCGAGAAATGGAGAGCATTGGAGACAACGACCTTGGAGAGATGTCGGCACGATATGTCGGTGGTTCACCGAAAATCGGTGGTTCACCAACAAGGGCGCTGAGCAAGCGGCCACCACGGAGAAGCTCAACCGGCGCCATGTCAAAGACTCCCCGCCGAAGAAAGGCAAGGGCGCACAAAAGCGCAAGTTTTCGGCAATTCTTCTGTCAATAATACTGCGAACAACAATGTTGCATTATTGTGTTCGTGCTAAAAATATAAGAGGCTAAGCTCTTTATCTTTAAGCTCAACTTCGTGCCCTGCACTGTGTTTCTTCATATGATATTTAAAAACAAGTTTTATTTTAAATGTGCAAAATCAACACAGCCTTGCCAACGACGAAGCCTGGATTTTAATTTTAATTTAGTGGCGGTGTTCGAAGGTGAGCTCAGCTACACTTTATTGATTGATTGTAGGGTTTTAACACGCCGACGCAACGCAGGCGTTGAGGCGCGCCGTAGTGGAGGGCTCCGGATTAATTTTGACACCTGGGGATCTTTAACGTGCGCCGAGATCTCGTACACACGGGCGTTTTTGCTTTTCGCCGCCATCCGAAAAGCGACCGCCACGGCCGGGAATCGGACCCGCGACCTCGTGCTCAGCAGCGCAACGCCTTAGCCACTGAGCCACCGCGGCGGGTCAGCTACACTTGGGATATTACGCATTTGCTTAAACATAATCTCCACCATCCTAGAAACACGGATTTCGTCAAGTTTTTCTTGCTCAACGCAGCTTGTTGTGCTCTCGCAAGATTTGTCTCTAGCAACAGTTAAGCTTAAAGTAGTTGACTGTATATTCTTGGACTGTAAAAAAGCATTTGCCGTTGTTCCGTATGACCGTCTTGTTAGTGCATTGCGGCCTATATGCTCAATAAATCTGTTACTGCATGGATAGCCCAGCGTCTCTGTCTAAGACAGCGGTCGGTGGTTCTCAAAGGTTGTTCTTCCGAATATGTTCCCGTGACCTCAGGAATTCCCCAGGGCTCAGTTGCGGGCCCTCTTTTGTTTCTGTTATATATAAATGATATTACTAATGGCCTCAAATTTTCATTTTAAATGTTCGCGAATGATTGTGTAGTTTGCAGGACTATAGAGAATGAACGAGATTCCGAATACCTGAGCATGATTCGAATTTAATTGGGCCGATTAATAAATGTCGTGGGATGTTAAAATGTGTGTCAACGGCACCTTTACAAGAAGACCTTCATACCAATTGAATGCGTATAGCGTAAATGACGCTGCTATAAGAACGGCCAGGGAATATAAATAACTGGGATTTATTTAACGAGTGGTTTAAGGTGAACTATAGGCACGTTCACAACAGAATAGGGCAATGCGATTCGTTTTACGTATTTGAGATTGTCAACTTCGCATAAGGGTAAGTAACAGTAACCTTAAATGGTTCATGAAGAGAAAATACAACTTTGTTTAACTTTAAAGAGTTAGACTTTAGTACCCCACTCAGATTCATTCCGTCCACGAAAGACGTTTTTTAACCGATGAAAACGCAAGAAATACTTAAGGACTTTAAAATTTTGTGCCACAGTGACGTGTTATCGGTGCGAGTGACGTCATATGGGCCAGCACCAAAAGCATAATTTTAAGTGGGTTAGGTGCACGTTAGCATTCAAGTAATTCGATCAAACGGAACTAGCGGCCCCACTACAATCGTCCAGTTATGTGTCCTCGCGATTGATTAGTTCGACCGCCGTTAATCGACCAAACAAGATTCTGTGACGCCATAGAAAAGTTGCCGAAAACTCGCTAGTGAGTCGCCATTGCTCCACACGTTTTCTTTAATATCTCAATTTTTTTTAAGTTTGCGATGAAATCAGTATCATTTTTATCAGGACAAAGCAGCCTTTCTAATGAACCAAACTTGTATTTTGTCTTCACGGCTCCTTTAAATGCTAAGACGCAGAAGATCACAGACGAAACCTCCGGTTGAAATTTTTTCATGATAGATATCATTTGTAAACTGGATTCGAAGGAGAGAAGTATATTCAAGCGCCCTTCTACTCAGGGCTGGATTAAGGGGGTAGGGGGGCTACGGGGGCTGCAGCCCCGAGCCCCCAGCTGTCAGGGGCCCCGCTCGATCATATGAAAAAAAATATCTTGAGTGTGCTGGCTGCCCACGTCGAAAGTTGAAGGTGGGAGCTTCAACCTTACCTTCACGCCGAAGCTGACAAACTCGGGACAGGTGGGGAGGAGTGGCGGGCCCCTCATGTCATGGTTGAAAACCTTCGAGTCCATTTCAATTTACTTTAGTTATTCCTACTCCTCTTCTTTGTTTTGCCGAAGTTTATGAGAAGACGTCTTGGACCAAAAGTCGTGGGTACACAGCTTGACTGCGCCAAGAAGCCACATAACAAAGGCCCCGAGCTCGGCTTCAGTCTTTTTCGGCACAGGTCGTTTCGGCAGTCTTTTCGGTGCACGGACATCTAAGTACGCAGACGTTTCGGCGCGCGCACGTTTCGGCACAACAAAGCGTCAGGCATGCAAATAAGGAGATAATGTCTGAATAACATTGTAAATTGTTTAATCCTGAGGGACGTTATATGTAATTATTGACAACTTAAGCACTGCCCTACGGGCTTATACACAATTTCTGGCAGAAATTTCAACGTATAGCGCTTGACAAGGAAGTTCATTGCAATGACGACCCGTTAAATAAAAGGTAGTGGATTAGTCGAATCGCATAAGCGTGATTGATATCGACTCGATATTTCTCGCTGAATGGTCAGCGTATATATGGTTATTTAAATGTTTACAGGTTGTGTAGGCCCCCATCGGGGTCGTTCGGCTTCCGCCCACGCCTCTGCAGGCTATCTGAGCAACAAGCGTTGCGGAAGCTACATGTCCGCGTGACTCCATTCGTAGCGCGCCACTCCCTGTGGACGCACAGGCCGCCGGGCCAGCCCGACCCCAGCGGCGCCCTTCGAGCTGTGGAATCAGCAGGCCTAGGCGGTGTGAAGACCTCAGGCGTGGACGCCATACAAACCAACAACAACGTCTGTTTGCTTTCGGGATGACGAAGTAGTAGTGCCACTTTATTTTACACTGGGTTCAGGGTAGGGGGGTGGCGGAGGCCCAAAGGGCCCCCGCGACGTCCAGGGCTCTGTCCGTGACGGCTTCTTGCGTTGCGAGGTCAGAGCTCCCCAGAGCCTGCTCCCAGTGAGAAGGGGAGGGGAAAGGGGGGAAGGGGTCGCGCGGACACTCACAGAGCGAGTGGAAGAGTGTGTCCAGCGCGCCACATGAGGGGCAGTGAGGGGAGGTGAATTGGTGTGGGTGAGTATGCACAAGGAGAGTGCGGTGTGGGAAAGTGTGGGTTTGTAAGAGCCGCCACATGTGCGCTGCCGGCGGAGTAAGTGAAGGGTGCGGGGGAGGTAGGTTCCTGCGGAGGAGGCGGTAATGTTGAGTTATGTCCCTGTACGTAAGTAGGTACGCGTGGGACATTTCGGGGATGCCGTGTGTAGGCGTAAAAGAAACGGGAGCCCGGGATATCAAAGCTCGGGCGTGTTGGTGTGCCGTCTCATTACAACCTACGCCGGTGTGGGCCGGAGTCCACAGCAGCATCACGGGGTGGGCAGGGGGATTGTGAAGAAGAATTTTGAGGGCAGCTGTGGAAATGACGCCCTTTGTGTAATTTCGTATGGCAGTTTGGGAGTCAGATAAAATGATCTGGGGGGTAGGTAATTGAGTTAGGGCAAGGGCAATGGCTGCCTCTTCCGCAGTTACCGAGGAGGTGGTGGCGACTGTAGCTGAAGCCTGAGGGATTGTTGGAGAAGCGCCTACTACAGCGAGTGCGAAGGCAGGATGGGTGGGGTAGGCCGCTGCGTCTACGTAGAGAGTATGCTCAGAGGAAGGGTAGCGGGAGAGGTGTGCTTGGGCTCGGGCTAGACGGCGTCCGCGGTGGTAAGCTGGATGCATATTTCGCGGGATCGGCTTAATTAGGAGACGCCCGCGGAGAAGCCGGGTGATGTACGCTGGAGGATCTAGTATAAGCGGGGGGTTGGCATGAATTCGATCGAGGATCTGCCGACCAGCCGGGGTCTGGGAAAGGCGCGTAAGCTGGGCCAGGCGATGGGCTTCGATTAGTTCGTCTATGGTATTATGTATACCAAGCGCGAGGAGTCGTTGGGTGGGTGCGTGGGGGGGCAGTAGCAGCACGGAGCGATAGGCTCTCCGAAGTAAGGCATCGAGGGAGGTACTTTGAGATGGGGTGAGCTGTGCGTACGGGAGGTGATAGCAAAAACGGCTCACCAGGAAGCACTGCACAATTCGCAGCCGTTCTAATTCCGTTAGCCCATGCTTCCTAGACGTGATACGTTTAATGAGACCAATAGTCTGGATGGTGTGAAAGCGCAAAATATGTATGGTGTCTGTGCTGCTCCTGTTGGCTTCGAGATGCATGCCGAGAAGGCGAAGCTGGGAGACCCGGGGGATTGGTTGTCCGTCCAGCATTACCTGAATGGTAGTCAGGGGAGTGTGTCTAATTCTAGGTGGAGGAAGGAGTAAGAGTGCTGATTTAGACGCCGAGCAAGTCAAGCCTGCTTGTGCAGCAAGACGGGAGACTGTGGCAGCCCCTGCTGAGAGTGTGGCCTCTATGTGGGCGTCGCTGCCTTGCGTGACCCAAAGTGTAATGTCGTCCGCGTATATTGTCGAGTGGAGGGACGGTATATTTTCTAGAGCATTCGCGAGAGGGAGCATGGAGAGATTGAATAGTAGAGGCGAAAGAACGGCCCCTTGGGGGGTGCCTCTGTTGGGCATGTCGAAAATGTTTGATTTGACGGCGCCCAGTCGGAGAGTGGCGGTGCGATCAGTGAGGAAATTGCGTATGTAGGTGTATGTTCGATCGCCTAGGTTCAGTGTGTTGATGGAGCTAAGAATGGCGGAGTGCCCTACCTGATCAAATGCCTTATGGAGATCTAAGGCGAGGATCGCCGCATAGTCTCTGGTGGGGGGGGGGGGGGGTGTTGTAGAATATCATGGTGGATTTGCAGAAGGGCGTCCTGTGTGGACAGTCCGCGGCGGAAGCCAATGAGGTTGGGGGGAAAGAGGGAATGTTCTTCAAGGTGTGCGGATAGCCGATTATAAATGACGTGTTCGAAAAGTTTTCCGAGGCAGGAGGTGAGCGAGATGGGTCGTAGATTGGGCAGTGCGAGAGGTTTGGCTGGCTTGGGAATCAAAGTGATATCGGAGTGTTTCCAACTACGAGGTAGTGTACCAGCGTTCCAGTGTGCATTGAAGAATTGGGTGAGGTGGTCTATAGATGTGTCATCCAGATGGCGAAGAATTTTATTCGAGATTTTGTCCGGGCCGGGAGCCGTTTGCCGTCGAAGGGCGCGTAATGCTGCCTCTACCTCCTCTTGCGTAATTTCAGCATCTAGCTCCCAATTAGGGGTGCCGGTGTATAAAAGGGGGGTGGAGTCAGAAGGAAATGGCTTCGGGATGTATGTAGTGTGGAGCTGTCGAAGGATGGCCTCTTGGGACAGGTTTAAACCATGGAGAAGCTGGGTTATACGCGTGTGTTGATACGTTCAGGATTTTGTGGGATCGAGGAGATGACGGAGCAATGCCCATGTGCGACGCATGGAAAGCTTGCCCCTCATATCGTCGCATAGTTGGATCCAGCTGGTTCTGGCCAGATAGGTTGCATGTTTCGTGATTTCCTGCCGAAGTAAATTTAACTTTCGGCGGAGGCGATGGCGGTGTTTGTGACGCTTCCACCGTCGCTCGAGACTGGATTATGCTTCCCAAAGGTGAAGCATTTTGGAGTCTACATACTCCGCAGGAATGTCCGGGTCGATTGGGCGATCGTGCTCTTGTTTTGTACGCAGAATGTTAGAGACCCACTCCTCGAAGTCCTCCTCTGTGCTCTCTTGTGGGGGTGGTATGTGTTGGCTTTCTAATCGGAAGGCGTCCCAATCTGTGATCGTAGTGTGGGTGGGATGTTCATGGGGGATAGCTGTAGCGAGGTGCTTAGCTCGGTAATATAATGATCACTTCCCAGTGTATGTGGAGTAGGTTGCCAAGCGGCCGGACCGAGGCAGTGGGAGAGTGTAAGGTCGGGTGCCGTGTCGCGTTGGACGCTGGTACCAATTCGGGTGGCTAGATCGGGCTCATTGTGTGCTGTAATGCGGAGGGCTTGAATAGTGTCCCACAGGAGGCGACCCTTCTTGGTGGTGCGGTGATAACCCCAGGCGATGTGAGGGGCGTTAAAATCACCTAGGATGAAGAGTGGATGACGGTTGGCGATTGTGAGAGCAGAGTGGAAGAGGTCGCGGAAGGCATGTTTTGTTTGCTTCGGAGAACTGTATATATTGAGAACGTGCAGCCTGGTCTGTCTGAGTTTCTTCGGCAGTATAACGGTGAAAATGTGGGGGATGTCCGAACAGAGAGTGTGCTGCTCAACGCTATAGTTGCGTTGAATTAGCGTGGCCACTTGAGGAAAGTTAGGGTTAAGGTAGGGAGTGTAATTAAGTAGTTTTACATTGGGTCCAGTCTCTTGTAAAGCTATAATATCAGGGGTTTTGGGCAATGTGGTGAGGAGCGCCTGCAGAGTGTACCGCTTGTTTCGGTATCCACGGCAGTTCCATTGCCAGAAAACAGTGCATTTAGAGTTCTTGGTCGGCGTCAGCATCAATAGGAAGGGGGGCGTCGATGGGCGCTAGTAAAGGAGGGGCTGTGATCAGTGGCTGTTGGGTGATGGTGCGCATCCATTCAAGTACCTCTGTGTGAAGGTCATGCATTGATTGTTGGAGCGCAGTTATTTGCTCAGTCGTTTTGTTTTGAAATGATAGAAAAAGCTCTTGATATTCGGCACGTAGTTCAAGCGTGGTGGGGGCAGAGGCCGCAGTTTGGGAAGGTTGATCGGTTTCTGCTTTTCGTTTGAGAGGGGGAGGGTGGGAGTCCGATGCAAGGGTAGCTTGTGCTTCTGGCTGCGTTGGTGCAGCAGGGGAGTTAAGGGTGGGGGAGTTGAGACGTTGGCGGAGAGCATGATTTTCCTGCGCGAGGCGCGCGTTCTCTTGGCGAAGTTGGAGGATTGTTTCGCGCATTGTTTGCATTTTGCGAAGTAAGTGTTTAGTGTCTAGTGCACTGCGCGTAAGTTGTGTGGAATTGGATAGAGAGGGAGGGGATAGTTTGGGAGGGCTCTGGGGGCTCACCTGTGATGCGGGGCCTCCGGGTGAGCGAGAAGGGAACCCTTGTGTGACTTGGCTGTAGGAAGGTTGGCCGGTGGTATCGGTGATGGTTCGGGTGAGTGCTGAAGTGGCAGGCGGCGTGCTACTTGTCTTCAGGGAAGCGCGGTGTTGCCCAGTCATGGCTTGTGAAGTGGTCCTGCGCCGTGGTTTGAAGCGGTTGGTGCATCCAGTCGACCCAGTGAGGTGGGCCGCGCCACATAGGATACACGACGGCGTGCAGGGGTGGTTTGGCTGAGGTGCTAGCGTGCCGCAGGTGGTGCAGCGGTTCTCGGTGGGTGGATGAGGGCATACGTCTTTGCGGTGGCCGGGGCGCCAGCAGGCAAAGCATGCTTCTTGTTTTCTTTTGAAGGGGTAGCAGCGCATAGTGGCTGCCCTGTAGCGGATCCACTAGGGTACTACATTGCCTTGAAAGAGCACTTGCACAATTGTAGAGCCGTTCAGCCGCTTTGCGTCGATGATTCGAAGCGACGGGTTGTAATCCAACAGGCTCTCAAGGATAGTGTTTGCATTATCTTCTGGCGGTACCGTGAAGATACACGGTACTACTGAAGATACCACCTACTACAGTGGCGCTGGGAGAAGGAATGCGGTTGGCTAGGGCGTAAGTGGCTTCCTTGCAGAGGAGGGAGGGGAGTTCAAGGTAGCACTGTACCCGAGCTTCTGAAGGGGTGCTCACGACAATGAAGTTAGATCTGTAGTGCAGGCGTACTTGGTCTGCCGCGTGTCGAGGTAGCTTGGCTTGGTCTTGCAGGACATCAGCTAGAGTCGCTGCGTTGACGCTGGTAAGCTCAAGGCCTCCTTGTGGACGAAGGATCACCTTAATGTCATTGCCCGGTAGAGGGTCTTCAGGTGGTGTGGGCTTGCGTTTGTGCCGTTTCTGGTAGCGCTTGCGTGGCTGGTCGCCAGCGGTGGGGGCTTGGGAGGTCCGTGTTGCTGCTGTGGCTTCAGCTGCGGCGATCTTGCGTCGAATGTTGAGCCATCCGGGTTCCGTGAGCACCTGAGGGTCAATGTCCTCGCCCTCGACCACGTACTCCATTCGGTGGGAAGGCGAAGCCGACGAGTCGCTTGCATCGGCAGGAGCGAAAGAATTTGAACCGTCTGCCATGAAGGCCGACGAGGAGGAGGTGGGCGCCGGAGCCGGAGGTGCGCGTGCTAGTAGCACGCGCCCGTGCACAGCCAGGCGCACGTGATCAGGCCGGTGCGGCGAGGAACTGGTGGAACCGAGCTGGCGCTGAAGGTCAGGCTTAGCTCCGCGTCGGCGTGGTCGCGAGAGAAATATGTTTCTTTCGGGCGTAAAAAACACCGGAGAGTCCAGAAACTCACTGTTTAGGTTCCCGAAAGGTTAATGTTCGTCGAGGTGGTTCAGTTGGCCGGTGTAGAGGCTGACTAATTGAAGAAACATGGCTTTTGTTCGGAGCTGACACGAAGGGCGTTCGAACAGCTCGGCCACCTGGTGGCGAGTCCTTCGGGATGACGAAGGCTGTGTCCACTTAAAAACGCATCAGCGTGCGGCCCCTTCGATGCCGTTTTTGAAACGGACCTCCGCCGCGACTCGGGGAGGGTAAGCTGTTTGTCCCCGTGGGCGTTTTTTGCTTTGGGATGAGCCGGCGGACGGCGCGGACCAAAGGGCAGCCCGCAGATCTGGTCCCGCTTGGGCGCGGCGGCAGGAGGAGAGGAACCCCCGAAGGAGCGCGGGAAAACAGTGGACGCGGCAGACGTGTTGAGGACTCGAAAACGAAAGGTCCACCTATACTCGCCTCCGTCGTAGACCCCGAATCTAGACGAGAAGCTTCAGCGTATTTCCACTGCCAGTTACGACGAAACAACGACCTGACCGATCGACAATGAACTACTGACTGCTGAAACTGCTGCACGGCACCGATTAGAGCCGTAGCGCGGGGGTGAGAAGAGACATTCTATCCCTATTAAACTGTTGTCTGATGCCATCTCTCGTGCTCACCTGTCACTCTCCAACCCAAAAGGGACCCGTTAATGTGTAACGGCTTGCCGACTTGCAAGACCATCACAGCTGCGCAACAGGAGTTCATCGCCGCTGAAAGTTCGACGGCCATGCGCAAACCCACGCACGAAGCGGACCGCTCCCCAGCCCAAAGAGCGCCATTTCTCTGCTTATCGTCTTTGTGTTAATCGTGCTGCGACAGGAAGGCTTCTTTGCGCGAGATGTCTGAGCCCAAACCTCCTTCAAAGGCGGCGCGTGTTCCTAGCGCTGCGTGCTTTCTTGTCTGCGCTGGTAACCTACAGGATTTTGGGCCGTAAGTCATGGCAGCTAATTGTTTGGCAGATGTCTGTGAGTGACAGCTGCCAGCGCGGTCTTTCAGTCCTCCCATATATGCAGGTGGTGAACTTTACAATAAAACTAAAACCTGACAGGCTTAATAAAATATTCTTCTTGTAAGAGAATACTCTTCTGTACCATGTCGTGTGCAGGCCGACACGGTGCTTCGATTAATTGTGAATCTGTCATGGACCGGCAATGAAACCATAATAACTTTCACGCCTGATAAAATCCGTAATGTAATACTAGACATCAAGCCAAGAAATTATTTTCCGGAAAGCGTAAAATAATGTATAATTTATCACTGACCAGAGAGCATAACATGGGCTTCAAAAATTTTTGCATATTAAAGCGGAGTCATTATCATCACAATCATCAACATCATCATCATTAGGGCTCCAAGGACGCAGTAGCCCCGGGCCCCACAGTTTCCTAATCCGGCACTGATTCTACGTATCCCAAAGTGGGACCGCAACCTTAAATAAATTATTAACTTTCCTTTGAAGGTGCCTTGCGGAATTCATTTTGTCTTAGATTAATACGAGAGTGGGATTCTCTTCCACGAATGGTTGTATCCATGCCGATTTTCACCGTGCTTTGTAGAAATATTTCGTTATTTCTTCTCAAATGTGATGCTTACCTTTATGTATCCCCCTGCTGTAATCCATGCGCAGGCGAAGCAGGTATCGAATAAATAAATAAATAGAGCCCCGGTGAGAAGTGCCTCTTTGGGGGCATCCTTTATCTAATGGTAATAGCAGCGCAGAAAAATTGTTTTCCCTGAGTGCCAATTGCGGTAACAAAAAAGGACTCACACGCAGCCATTGGCGCTGCTGAAACTGCGAAAACGGGGCCACTGGAACAGTTAGAGTGCGAAGCACGGCTGGTTCTGTTTTTGAGGGGCGTGCGAGGAAATCTATGTTTATCTCCAAAGCTGGAGGAAGGTGTGTATACATAGGCCGAGCCGCAAGTTCGGCTCCGGGAGTTGAGAGCCTTACAGATTTAAACTACACCAATGAAATATTATATTTCATTCGTTGCAGTATGGAAGGTTTGAATTATGCATACTACCATTGCTGTGTCATTGGTTTAAAACAAATTATTAAACTCTAGTCTTACACCTTTACTTGCGTGAAGACAAAGTTGGATAGAACTGCAGCCACCAGAAGCAGGGCAACATTAGAAGTACAACATTAAGACAGTCCTTTTGGACTATTAAGTGGTGTGCACGTAACTCAAGAAAACAACATCAAAAATCGATTGAAAATGAAGGTAATTGTTCGATCTCTCCTAGAATCAGCACTCTGAAAGCTCATCAGAAAATTAGATCGAGGTTAAAATTTCTTTCCCAAAAAATTCTAAAAAGCTGGAAATACCTTTTCTGTTAAGGAAATGATATGGAATGTTCCTGAGTGTTTTGTGGAGTACAAAAATGCTTCGCAAAGGCATTCTTGCCGGCTTTACATACACCTAATCTGGTCAAGCAACTGTTGTAAAAATAGTTGATTTAGTCAGAGCGCAGAAGCGTTCAGAAAGATCGTTCTAAAAGAAATTGTCTAAAAGCGGCACTTTCATCTTGGTGAAATACAACCCACTAAGGTATGCGCCTCCGTCCCTCCCCCCGTTTATTACACCTGGGCCGGCCCACAGAAGATATGAGAACCTGAACAATATAACTATACAACCATTAAAGCGATAGCAAAAAATAAATATTTTCTGCGTCCGACAGTAAAAAAGGCGCAATAATCATAGGAACGGCAAGTTGTGAGCAGTGTTTAATAAATGAACTTTGCTGTCGACTGACGCGGATCAATAACCAAGGCTGCGCTGAAGGCTGGACGGCTGGCGGTGTCGTGCGGGCTAACTTTGATGTCGGTGCAGTGCACCCGAGATGGTGGGTTCGTGCTGCTGCACACAGTGAGACTGAGTCATCTGCTTGCGCTGCATGCAGGGGTCGCCCACCGGCTCGAATACATTTAACGTACTGTGGCTGTACTACAATGCCTGTAGCATGACCGAACTTCCGGCAGCTTTAGTCCGGCTGAAGTGCGACAACCGCATCTCGGCTGTCCTCCGGTGGGTGTACGTTGGCCGCACATGGGTATCTTTCGAATGGCCGGAGCACTACGGCTGGAAGCAGGCCGAATGAACGTAAGCCGGTCGACTGTCCGACGGAAACTGGCCGTTGGATAGCCGTAAGAGTAGGGCTGTGTACGGCCAAAAGGCCCACATTTGGACACGGGCCGTACACGTCTTCCCGAAAAAGGCCGGATAGAAAATCACTGGCCAAAGTACACCGGCTTGAGTTAGGCGCTTTACGAGGCACTGGCATTGTTGAGTTCTGGCATTGTTGAGCTTGAGTTAGGCGCTTTACGAGGCATTACGAGGCACTGGCTCCAGCAGTTCGGATATGCCAATTGCTAACCCCGACCTCCGACCACGTTCTACGTGGCGGCCGCTGGGAAAGAAGACGTTCTACGTCTCCCGCGGTAGTCGAGGGGCGGCGCTAGTTGACCGGCCTCAGAGCTCTTGTAAATATAAACCCCCGCTTTAAAGTCGAGAGAGAATCCGCTGTGGGATAGCGTAATGGTGAACGCACCGCACCGGTTATGCGGAGATGTGGGTTCGAGTCCCGCTCCCGGAAAAACGGCGGATTTTTTCTCGACTTATATTTTCGCTTATTGATCAATGAATCAAAGAAACGTGACAAGCACACGTCATTCGGCCCTATTAAATATTTCGAAAAAAGCCGAAAAGCACTGGCAATGACGACTGCAACCTTGATATATATATATATATATATATATATATATATATATATATATATATATATATATATTTATATATATATATATATATATATATATATATATATATATATATGTAACAGTGGCCGTTAGAAGGCGCACCAGTGTGGCCAAAGGGGCGTGTGCTCAACTGAGAACGAAGCTGACTGTCAGGTAGCGTCAATCCCCCAACTGGGTCTATGTGCAAGGCTCAGTCATCGGAGCAGCCCCATCGAGAACGATCTTGCCGAGAGACGTGCGCGTGGTGGACTCCCGAGCTAGCTTGGCCTCTGGCACAACCAGCCCCCGGTACCACGCTCTAGCCGTTTGCTAATAAATCCCATTAGAATATATATATATATATATATATATATATATATATATATATATATATATATATATATATATATAGAAGATAAGGGTTGGCAGTCAAGAAAACCTCGGAAAGCAAAGGGGAGGTTGTGGTAGGTCATAGACAGATACGAAGAATTTTTTAAGTTGAAAAGAAAGTGGTGAAATGCCCGCCGGGTGGGATCCGAACCCACTACCGCTACATGCTTAGCGAGAGCCTCTGTTCTGGCAGTCTTGGTGCCAAAGGGAGCTTAAGAGGGTTCAACACTGGTAGACCACTCTCGACATGTTGTAGACACTCGAGTCACGCCCTGGGGGTTAAAAAGAAGGTCCCCTTCACCCCGAGTAGTCCGAGTGGCGCTGGCTACCACCCCCAAGTGCAGAAAACAAAAATACCTTAACATAAATACCCGGGAAAGTGCTGGGAAAACAGCCCCGCCGGTAGCGTAGTGGTTATCGCACCAGACCGGTAATCTGGAGGTCGTGGGTTCGGATCCCACCCGGCGGGCATTTCACCACTTTCTTTTCGACTTAAAAAATTCTTCGTATTGGTAAGGCATTCGAGATCTAATCGAAAGGCGTGGGTTCGGTCCCCACTCTGGGCGCGTGTTTTTCTTTCTTTCTTTCTCACGTAATTAATAAAAAAATAATGTAACGTCAATAAAGGTAAAAAAACTCTAACCACTCCCCTATGCCTTCTTTGGCGTTGTAGACTGCCGGCATTTCTTTCTGTATTTCCTAACGAGCCCCTCATTTCCAAACCCTATTATCGTGCGAAAGCTTAGCGAGGGCCTCGGTTCTGGCAGCCTTGATGCCAAGGTAGCACAAGAGGGTTTCCCGCCAGTTAACCGCTCATGACAGGCTGTAGACGTTCGCGTCACGCCCCGGGGGTTGAAAAAGAAGGTCCCCTTCTCCCCGCGTAGTCTGAGTGGCGCTGGCTACCACCCTCAAGCGTCAGATACAGTTGTAGTAAATATAAATACCCCAGAAAGTGAAGCAGAACACAGTCGCCCAGATAGCCGAATTGGTAAGGCATTCGAGATCTAATCGAAAGGCGTGGGTTCGGTCCCCACTCTGGGCGCGTGTTTTTCTTTCTTTCTTTCTCACGTAATTAATAAAAAAAATAATGTAACGTCAATAAAGGTAAAAAACTCTAACCACTCCCCTATACCTTCTTTGGCGTTGTAGACTGCCGGCATTTCTTTCTGTATTTCCTAACGAGCCCCTCATTTCCAAACCCTATTATCGTGCGAAAGCTTAGCGAGGGCCTCGGTTCTGGCAGCCTTGATGCCAAGGTAGCATAAGAGGGTTTCCCGCCAGTTAACCGCTCATGACAGGCTGTAGACGTTCGCGTCACGCCCCGGGGGTTGAAAAAGAAGGTCCCCTTCTCCCCGCGTAGTCTGAGTGGCGCTGGCTACCACCCTCAAGCGTCAGATACAGTTGTAGTAAATATAAATACCCCAGAAAGTGAAGCAGAACACAGTCGCCCAGATAGCCGAATTGGTAAGGCATTCGAGATCTAATCGAAAGGCGTGGGTTCGGTCCGCACTCTGGGCGCGTGTTTTTCTTTCTTTCTTTCTCACGTAATTAATAAAAAAAATAATGTAACGTCAATAAAGGTAAAAAAACTCTAACCACTCCCCTATGCCTTCTTTGGCGTTGTAGACTGCCGGCATTTCTTTCTGTATTTCCTAACGAGCCCCTCATTTCCAAACCTTATATATATATATATATATATATATATATATATATATATATATATATATATATATATATATATATATATATATATATATATATATATATTATATTGTGGGGGAGACGATAGCGTTTGTCCAGTTTCTTGGATTATTTAATACCTAACAGTTTCGAAAGGAGGACCTTTCTTCTTCGGGGGGAAGACAACCCCCCAAGAAGAAAGGTCCTCTTTTCGAAACTGTTGGGTATTAAATAATCTAAGGAACTGGAAAAACGCTATCTCGTCTCCCTCACCATGCTCTACGCTGAACTGGCCCATTGAAAAAGAAACCCTATATATATATATATATATATATATATATATATATATATATATATATATATATATATATATATATATATATATATAACAGAAATATAAAACAGAAATAAAGAAATAAAGAATTTGGAAAGACAGAAAGTGGTGATCGCACCAGACCGGTATTCTGGAAGTCGTGGGTTGGGATCCCACCTGGCGGGCATTTTTTCTCCACTTTCTTTCTTTCCAAATTCTTTAGCTGTTTAAATGACCTACCATATCCTCCCCTTTGCTTTCCGAGGTTTTCTTGACAGCCAACCTTTATTTCTGTCTTATTTTCAATGACCCCCGAATTTCCTATTCTGATTCGCTATTTATAGATATATATATATATATATATATATATATATATATATATATATATATATATATATATGACAGAAAATAAGGATTGGCAGTCAAGAAAACCTCGGAAAGCAAAGGGGAGGTTGTGGTTGGTGATAGCATGAGATGAAGAATTTTTTGAGTCGAAAAGAAAGTGGTGAATATATATACAGTAGAGAATACAAGAAAAGAAAACTTTACACAAGGGCAAAGCACGATTGTTGCCAACGTTTCAGCAAAGAGACTTGCCCTGACGAAAGCAAGTCTCTTTGCTGAAACGTTGGCACCAATCGTGCTTTTATCTTGTTTAAAGTTTTCTTTTCGTATATATATATATATATATATATGCGTGTGTGTGTGCGTGGGAGTGGGGAGGGTGTGGGTGTGTGTGTGGTTGTGTGTCGAACCGAAAAACATCGGTTCGCGAACCGGCTCGATTAGTTCAATTATCATTGACATTAGAAAAAAAACATTTAGTTGTTTAAACCGACAGTCAAATCAAAATCCAAACAAAAATTTAAAATGCTGGTGTTCCCCAAGGGTAGTGGCACAGTTGCAAAGCAAACTTTAAACAATTACGAGATATTAGAAAAACAGATAAAGTGGCGACGATTTACCATCTACTTTCTTGCCGAGACTTTATGTTGTCCTAGCCACTATTCATAAAGCCACCGCCAAGAGACATGACTGTGGGATATATTTTCTGCCCTTTCCTTTCTTGTTGAAATCGCAATCGTCGCTATGGAATCTCCCATTACGCTAACATTGAAGCCTTAAATTTAGGCCTGCGTACTGGCGCATTCAAATACCGTCGCTTAATGCCAATGGCGCACAGTTTTTTATATTTGTAACAAAACAGAAAAATCCTACCAAATGCACATAAATACTACCAATGAATTAGATTATTTGGTCACCTTGAATAATTTTGGCTGTTGCCTTATCGAATGTTTTAGCCACACTTTTGTTAAAAGTAAGCTTTAGTTAATTCTCAGGGACTGCAATATTGCTCTGACCACTGCAATTCATTTCGCGATAGCTCACGGCCCCGAGGACATACCGTGGCGCCACCTACGAATGACGTCACTTGTTGGACGCCGGGTCGGGTTGTCGTCTGCTACAATCCATTTCCTGTGCGTATGCGGCCGCGTGTTTGGGTGTGTGGGTGGCCACCGTACCCCCCCCCCCCCCCCTTCCCCCCCGCTCCTCGTGGATTTGATGCAAATTACCCAAAAAAGTTGTCTGCAACCCGAATAATCCGGGCGAGCAATCAGCGACTCGCTTTTTCCCGGCGACACCGCCGCGCCCCACAGCTAGTACGCAGTCAGCTAACGCCGGTCAAGGACGATGCAACTGATGCCGAGAAAAGTACACTGTAAATTCATTATGAAATACTTGCGACGTGACATGCACGAGACTGTGTGTGCAAGGAAACACCTTGTAACAGCGACCGGAACGCGTCGCTCACTTGTGATCTCACCGCGTCTACTGCTCGCCTTTCCTGGTAAATGAATGACTACGTACGTGATAACGGTGATCAGATTGCTTCGCCGCGCATGCTTAAAAGTACTGCTTTGATGCGCAGTTTGGCTTAAGCAGTGCCTATTACCCCTACAACGTTTTTCATAGTTATTCACGGATTTGATTAACGATCACTGCCGTAGCCTGTACTCTGCACGGCTGAAATGTTTACTTTTCGCGACAACTTGTCCGCAATGTATCAATGGTATACGAACGCAAGTTTTCAACGCCTGCGAGCGGGTTTGGACATGGCTATATTTAGTTTTCATTAGGACTTCGGCTTGGGAATGTATAATTGTAACGTGGGCTCTAATGTTTACAGTGAGCCTGCCTTCCTCTAGCATCGATGAAACTAACGATTGCTCACATAAGGCGAGGCTGTGTACGAGGCGAAACACGTCGTTAATGAATTAAGGTAATTGGGAGTTTTAAAATAGGAGAACCGAGCGTTGGGGGCCCCCCAAAGTGATGGGGGAACCCAAACGCAACACGCGCGCGCGCGACGAAAGGGTCTTCTCGAACCGTTCGCCGCGGCTTCGGATGCACGTAATCGAATGTTGGGAACTTTATTCCTAACGTCGCGGCAGATATTTCTTCGCCGCTATCGTTACAGTTGCGAACGAGAGTCTCTAATACAACTTTTCACTTCATTGTCACCCTCTTTCTTGAATGTGTAACTTTGTATCCGCGTCGGTTTAAGCGATCGATGATCAAGAACCTGCCACGGCCTCGGCCGATGCTTGCGCGCAGGCACATTTCCTTCAGGCGCTCGCCGCACCGCGCGTGAAGGGCCGGCGGTGCCGGGACCGACCTTCGGGGACGGTCGGCGTAGATCGCGGCAGATATTTGAGCATCGCTTTGAAAACCACAGCTGATGACACTACCTACCACAATTTTTCACCACTCTAACATCCACGTTCACCGCTGTCGAATTACTTTTCCACAACTAGCGTGATTTTAAAAGCGGCGACAAGTTGTTGCTGCCGCGACCTGCGTCGGTTCGAGCTGCTCCGTCGGCCGTGCGGGCAGGCACGGCGGTGTGTGCGCAGAGCGTTTGTGCGAGCAGTAAACGCTTCATGATTTCTTGCTTTACACATTTGTTGCAAACAAGGGAAATCTAGAAACTTAGCCTGGCAATCACCGTAGTCTACATTGTTGATCGGGGAAACGAGCCGCAGCTTACGCTTCGGTCGCACACGTACACCACCACGCTCAAATTGCTTGCGGAGAATGTACCACAGTTGATACGGTTATAAAATCCCCATGACGTTAAACTGCGCTTGACGCACTGAGAATTAACTTCAAACGACGGAAATTAACACGAAAATACTTTTAGAACGCGCGTCCTAAGCTAAGCGTTACGCGCTGCAAGCCAACTGTGCAGCAAGGTAGGAACGGTGATCCTACAAGTGACGTCAAAACGATCGCAGCGCCAGCCTCTCCAGTGGTGGGCCTCGCGGCCAATACCGGATGTGTGTATTACAATCAGTATGTCATCGTACCGCCTGACCCCTGGCCATCGTTCCGTATGCTACCTTGCGGAATCTTATAACCGATTATGCAGTTACAAAATGAAATGGAAATTTGACGCGCGGAGCATGAGATGGGAATTTTTTGGGTAGACGCTCTTTAATTTGTCCACAGCAGTACTCCCCTCTGGAAGGAGTAGCAGTACAAGTAATGTAGCTATTTGGGCAATCAATACAAGTGCACCTTCGAAAAAAAGCAGATCTAAAAGCGACAAAACTGCAGAACAAGCGGAAAAGGTGATCGCTGGGCGAATAGGACAGTGTGAGGAACCGCCCTGCCTTTCCGCACGTGTCATCTGCTTTATTACTGTTTCTGCTTCCTAGACAAGGTCGACGGCTGCAATTTCTTGCCAAGGGATTAAGTGCGCACCTAAACAGTTTTCTCTGACGTATCTGTTGTTATTTGTATCTGTAAAAAACGGAACTTGTCCACTGTACTGTCCTCAAAAACGGACCACGGAACTCACTTCCTTCGCATTGATGACACGTTTGGTTGTGAAAAGCAGGGCAAAGAAAAGTATAGAGCAATATCCAGGTTTTGATGCTTTTTTTTACTTATTCGGTTTTACTTGTTTTTTGCGTAATATTGTAAAACAACGTGATTCGCCCTTTTTTGTTGTTTTCCGTGTGAACACATTTAAAAAGAACTGGTTCATTTGATGTCCCGTGCTATATCTCTGCTCCGAGGCGCAGCTTATGTTCCAGGCCGGCACACTTACTTTAACCAGCTGGTGATATTAAACGTGGATAAAAATCTTGATACACGAACGTTCTCGATTTCCATCTGCTTCAGAAAAACGATGATTGATTGATTGAGTGCAGGTTTTAACGCGCCGCCGCAACTCAGGCGATGAGGCACGCCTTAGTGGAGAGCTCCGGATTAATTTTGACCACCTTGGGATCTTTAACGTGCGCCGAAATATCGCACACACGGGTGTTTTTGCTTTTCGGCTCCACCAGAAAAGCGGCCCCCGCGGCCGGAAATCGAACCGGTGACCTCGTGCTCAGCAGCGCAACGCCTTAGCCACTGAGCCACCGCGAGGGGTGCTTCAGAAAAACGGTCATTTGGAAGGGAGATCGAGGCCACTTGTGGTCAGCAGCAAACAGCTTAGCCACTGAGCAGCTCCTGCGGTCATACTTGTCAAGTATCAACAATTTGCAGGTGTCGGATCTTTTAAACAAATTATGAAATGCAAAACGTTTGCACACATCAGGTGTGGGCTTTCGCTGTTAGGGAAAGCCCACACCCGATAGTCGCAGCTAGGGAAGGGCTAAGTCGTTTTATATCCCCAGCAAGCTGCCGAGAATCACATTTTGTTTGGTCAGCTTCCAGTACGCTCGCGCTTCCAACAGCACCAGACCATTGCTACATTGGTGCTCCTTCATTTCCCCTGTTGTTACATAGAGCGTGATAGTGTTCAATTGTCTGGAGGGGAAAGTGCGCGAGCGGGTACGAAGTTGACGGTACGTGAAAGAAAACAAGGCCTGAATTGCATTGACTCTGCAATATCAACAACGGAGGGTCGAAACGTGTCGGCATGAACCGGTAATTGTTATTTCTTTTTTCGGTTCAGTTCGGGTTCGGGTTCAGTGTGCTCCAAAAATAGCGGTTCGGTTCGGGTTCACTTCCGGCAAAACTACCGGTTCAGTTCCAGTTTTCGGTTCGACGACACCCTGGTGTATGTATATATATATATATATATATATATATATATATATATATATATATATATATATATATATATATATATATATATATATATATATATATATATATATATATATATATATATATATATATATATATATATATATATATATACATATATATATATATATATATATATATTTATATAGCGAATCAGAAATGGGAAATGATGGGATCAGCGAATTAAGACAGAATAAGGGTTGGCAGTCAAGAAAACATCAGCAAGCAAAGGGGGGAATGTGTTTGGTCATAGAAACAAATGAAGAATTTTTTGAGAAAGTGGTGAAAAAAATGCCCGCCTGGTGGGATCCGAACCCACGACCTCCAGAATACCGGTCTGGTGCGATAACCACTACGCTACCGGCTTTTTTTTATTGCAATATTTCAGTACAAAACAAGCACCATCAAACAAAACACTACAACGATGGAACTGCTAGTCATCACCTTGCCAGCAGAACAACGACTAAAATTGTTTGAGTTTGGTCAGTGTTTCCATCACAGGCAACCACTCTGGAGGCTCAGGCTGAGCCCTCCACACTTCAATATTCATACGCATTGAATCACCGAAATGTACTCTTTACCATTTAGCGTCAACGTCCCCATGGCGTATGGCCATGCGGGATTTCCAAATTGCATGCAGGGCCAGGACCATCACAAGATCGTAAGGTACTTCGTCACTCGCAATCGGTAAAAACCTAATGCCGTGAGCGTCCAGGGGGAAATCTTTTTTGAGAGTCCGCTGAAGCACGTCCCAAACGAAGACCACGTCCCAGCAGTCCACGTGTTCTACAGTCTGAGGTTTTCTGCACGGGTAGCAGTCAATCCCGCCGGGCAAAAACATTCCCTTTTCCTTCTGCCACATTTTGACATCAAGGACGCCCGACTGAAGTTTAAAAAAAACGTCTTAACACATGGGCCAATCGCCATACGTTTCATACGCTTAAGCACATCCTGTCCTGGCCCTACAACGAGGTCCTGGCCCTACAACGGAAACAACGAGGTCCTTATACAATCTTTTACGCGTCACAATAGATAAGTACTCTAGCGTGAAGCGTGCACAAAAAAACATGGTGGCTTGTACCAGGAAGCGCTCTGGCCAACTTCACCTGATACACAGTGCGGAAAAAGGGGTTCATCACATCCCGAAGAAACAAAAAAATTCGGGCCACTCCACCCTGTGAATGTGGTTGGAAAGCAAAGCCCTGAACGGCACCCACAGCGATTACCCATGCGACGTCATTTAAATTAACTCACGTCACTCTACAAATATTGAAACCTGAGAAAAATGAAATGCACTTACCCCACCCTTTATTACTTCAAAGAGATATTCTTGGTAAGGTTAAATCAATGCATGATGCATGGACGATCGCTGGTTGAGTTGTACTGGTGTAGCACATCACTGGAAACTCTTTTCTTATATAATTTAAAGGAAGCTCAAACCCGGTGTTAGATGATCTCACTTCCCCGTCTCTGCCGCCGCGGACGGCGGCGATGAGATCGGCGGGGGAGACGGTGGAAGACAAGTAGGAGGAGAACGATGAGAGGAAGAAGAAGAGGTGGAGGTGGAAAAACTTCTATTCATATTTCTGAACGGCCCAGAGTGCGGCCCAGAGGAGTGGTTTCTTCTTCACTGGAGCCCATATGCAGTCCGCGCCACCTGTGCTCTATCCACCAGCTCAAGCTGGGTAGGCAGAGAGGGGCTGGACAGTAGCATCTCCCATTGCTCTTGTTGGTTAGTTGACGGAAAGAGAGGAGGGTGTTGAGGGCTAAAGTCGCATACCCCGACTATGTGGCGGAGCGTTCCTACTTCTGAGCAAGGCGAAGGTAGTGTCTGTCTCTGAAAGTGATATAATGCTGGGTTATGTCCCTGAACGTAACACGCGGGTGGCTGTCCTCGTGCCGTTCCATAGCACGGGGGGTGAAAGCGCAGGCTTGTTGGTGGGCGTATTCGTTGCCCTGCATCGAAGCGTATAGAGGGCGTCCAATTGCGCTTCAGGATGGAACCCATTAGTGAGTGACCCTTGGGTGGCCTTGAAAACACCCATGGCAGCTTGGGACACCCACCCCGGCTGGCAATTCCGGTAGGTTATTTGGGAAACGGTGACGGCCTTTGGAATCCTTGGTTGAGTTAGAGCCAAGGTGATGGCTGCCGCCGGCGCTGCCTTCATGTATTGTCTTGAGTGAGGCACACGAAGTGAGGTCAGTTTTGGTGGTAGCCCCGATGATAGCGTACTCCTGTAATCGATGTTGAAAGGCATCTGTGTAGATAACTGCATGATCCTCTCCGAGGGTGGTGTTGAGTGATTGAGCCCGTGGTTTTCAGCGACCCTCGTCGTTGGAGGGGTTGATATTTCTAAGCAGAGGGAGCATCTTTAGTTCTTGTCGCCAAGAGTGCGGGAGTACACCAAGCGGAGCGACATTCTGTGCTGCCCAGCCAATCTTGTGAAAGATGCAGCGACCCGCTGCAGTTCTGCTCAATCGGAGCTTCTGGTTAGAACGATGGCCCTCTATCACCTCTTCCACCATGTTGTAGGTCCCTGTGCTAAGAAGCTTCCTCTGGACGCACTCATGGGAGGAACAATGGCCTGCTCAACCACCTGTCTAATTATTATATAAAGCAATTTTATGCCCTCCTTCTTGAAAAGAGAGGGGGTTGACGTAAGTGATTCTGGAAAGGAGAAAATCTTGAATTAATCGAAAGGTATCGGATTCCTTCAGGCCTCTCTTTTTGGTGGCAACTCGCCTATTCATGTGCGTAATTTTATTGCTGGTGCGTTTGAGGCGTTGCAATGATACGTCACTCTTGGTGTTGGCCTAGAGATGTAGGCCCACGGTCTTGATGCTGGGGCTTGGAGTGATGGCCTCGCCATCAAGGAGTACTTGAATGTGTTCCTTGATGTGTCGTTTGGCGTGAGGGCGGACGACAAGGAGCTGTGATTTCTTACGGGAACACCGGAGGCCACTGGCTTTAGCACATTGGCGTACTAGAAGTGAGATTTCATGCGTTGGTGCGAGCTTCCTTTAATTTACGTAACTACTAGTACATGCGCAAGGCGCGCATAGGGCTGCTAGACGTGCCGTGGGCGGAGCGCACAGCGGCGCGAACGGTCCGGCGAGGGACGACGATTAGCTTCGTGAAAACCTCTTGGATGAGGCGGACGCGGAGGAGACGGCAGTCGGGACCAGTGGTGAGGTGGTGACAGAGCGCGTCCAGGCAGGGCCGGTCGTGGCCGAGGCTGACCGGAGCGTTCCTGTAAAGGAGCAGCTTGGTCAGCCGAAGACGCCAACCCCACGTGACTCGTCGAGCGAGGACAGCAGCACCGAGGTGGCCAGCCAGGAGAATGGGGCGACGCCGACCACGCCGGCTCCCGCAGCGGACGTCACAAACATGGAGGTCGAAGGCGACGGACCCGGCGGTGCCGCCGCAAAGCGGCAACGCGAAGGCGACGACACCAGCCAAGGCACCGAGGTTCACAGCACCGAGGAGCCGCCTACGAAGGCGGTTCCGGGGCGACGCACGAGCTTCAAGCCGAAGTCCAACGTTCCCCCTGACCGAACGAAGCCACCAGGTACGCCCACTTGAGACAGCATGTCGCTTCGAAAGGTAGTTGGCGGGTCTTTGTCTACTGGGTTTGGTACCCTATGGCCTTTTTCGAAGCGCAAACGAACTAAATGGACCTGCGCAGTTGAGTTTACTGAGTGTTTTAAGGTCCTTAAGTTTTTCTTTAGAGGTGGAGATGGGGGAAGTGTCTGGAACTTTACGGGGCCTCTAGAGACGATGAGGTGTTTTCTTTTGTGCTTGTTGGGCTGTATGGAGTCTTTAGAGCCCAGAAAGGGTTTTGTGTTGTCGTGTATTGCGTTCTGGGGGTTTGGAGCATATGGGAAGTGTCTCTTTTTTTTTCAAAAGTGTGGGTGTAAGTGCCGTGTGGTAGGTCTGGTGCATCTCTAAACATGGTTTTAAGCAAGCCTATGCGTATTGCCACGCTTAATGTGAGGGGTCTTGCTGATCGGAGGCGTCAGAACCAGTTATATCATTTACTGACAGATGAGGATATCGACATTGTGGCCTTGCAGGAAACCAAGGTAGAGAGGGAGGACCAGACCGACCGTATGGTAGGGCCCTTTGCGTCGCGGTATGACGTTTGTGTCTCACATGCCGTGGGTTTCTCCGCGGGTTTTGCGCTGTTAAAGGGACACTGAAGTGAATTTGTCAAGCTCCCGTTTTTGCTTGCACTGCGTAGACTGGCTCAAATTAGCCCACTTTTCATCGTTTATCCGGTTGACAAATCGGTAATTATTTTACACAGCGCGAAATAAGAAAAACTACTATGCGCGGTTTGCGGCGGCCGCACCAACTAAAGCTGTGACGTTGGGAGGAGGGAGCACCGTGATTGGACGATGCCCAAGGTTAGCAATCAAGCAAGTTTTGGTTTCGGTTTCGGTTCTGTAAAACACAACCGATGGCGTTGTTGGATGGGCATTCTGAATATCTCAGTAATCATCGTACCGCGCTTCTGCCATGTTGTCGGCTGTAAAATGCGTAAGATAAGCCTCCCAGGATGGCTTGGAATCGTAGCATTCACTAGCCGAGGGCTACGCAGTGCATGAACGCCCTCCGCGTTCCCGCAGACGCTCAAATGCCATACGCTTTTCCCCCATATTTGGAGCTTGCCTCACTCATGCCTGTATCGTAAAAAGCGTGTTCGCACCAGGCCAAGGGTCTGTTCATTCTGGCCTGTGCCCACTGCCCGCAAGCAGTCGGTGCTTTGGCAACAGCACGCCTACGAGAACTCGCTAGCGCGCCAGTGCCAGCCTGCGCGCGTTCTGTGAACTAGTTCGTGGAGCAATGAAAGTTGCGGCCCAAAAAAAGGTGAACTCAGTATATAAAACATCGGCGGAAAACGAAAAAGTTAACTAATAAAAAGAAAAAAAAACACGCACGCGCAGGGATTCGAACTCGCGACTTGCAAAACACTTGCAAGGACATACCCAGCGCTCTAGACCACTCGGCCACGGAGCTTTTTTTTTTTTCTTTATTGCCTGGATTCGACAATTCACAACACATCACAGATCAACAGCGTAAATAATATACGACAACACGTGGTGAGGCGGCCCGACTTAGGCCTAGTGATGTCCTTTAAAACTCTTTCAATGACGTAAGCTGCTCTATCTTTGGCAGCCACACAGGCGATACCTCTTGAGATTTAATTACCTCCACATAACGACCTACACTTTCTCTGAAGTACTGCTTTGCGGATCGGGCATCAACGTCGTTGTACAATCTTGCTGTGCGTGAGCGCCATATGCTCTGGAGGCCCAGCGCCATGACTAAGTCATAAGGCATTCCACCTTCTTTGTCTACGGAGAGATACCGTATGCCATGAGGGTTTAGCGGGAAGTCTTTGCAAAGTGTCCTCTGTAAAACATCCCAAAAATATACACCCTCCCAACAATGCAAAAAAACGTGGTCTATCGTCTCCGGCGATTTGCAGCTAAAGCAATCTGTCCCTCATGGCACAAAAAGCCCCCTTTCTTCCATAAAAGTCCGGACTAATAATGTTCCCGTGTGTAGCCGAAAGAAAAAAGACTTTACTCCAGGCTGTACTTGCATTCTTTTCACCCTTTTGAGCACATCCTGGCCGGGTCCTCCACAGTACATAGCTCTGTACAAGGGCACAGGGAAGACAACATCCACAATATCATTGTACAAGGTTTTCCGCTTCACTGTGCTTAAATAATCTTTAGAGAAACGTGCACTCAAAAAGTTCACACTCCCAACTACTTCTTTCAAAAATCCAAAAATACCCCCCGACAGGTACTCGGTGGTGACAACATAGTCAGGAAGTACCCTGCCCAGCCTCAGTTGACATACTGTTCGAAGAAAGGGGTCTCTTACATCCCTTAAGAAAAGAAATCTGTTGACCAGCTGGCGCACAAATAAATGCGCCAGCCCCAGTCCCCCATCTTTCACTCTCCTAAACAGGTTGGTGCGGCTGCACCTCTCCCAGGTTGAGTCCCACACAAAAACCGCAAACACCCGATGCAGCTTTTGCACATTCGCTCGAGAGCAATGCAGTACCTACATTACATACCACAATTTACAAATGAAAAACAAGTTGCACACCGTTGCCCTAGCAAATGTTGACAGAAAAGCCCCCTTCCACTTATCCGCCTTTGCACGAATCTCCTGGGTTTGTTCACGCCAATACGGCTCACTGTCCCTATAGACACGGAGCGCGCTCGGCTGTCATTGGTAATATTAGATATATATTGTATAACCAGTTTACACTTTTATTTAGTTTTGGCATTTCAAGCAGCTTAGGTGACTATTTGTTGTTTCGCGCTCGTGCAGTAAGCATCCCCCAATTTTCCACAATATATCACGTCTAGTAATTGTATTTCTTAGACGGAAAAGCGTTTGCAGATGCGTAGTCGTGCTGCTGACCGCTGTGCTTGTTCGCCCAGCGCAAACAAGTGCTTCCCGCACCCTAGTTTTGCGCTGTACGGTAAAAATATCAGTTGATTTTATTTCCTTCGTACCCATATTGACTTCGCTGACTCTTGTCCCGCCTTCAAGAGGCCTTTCCTACTGGCGTACCAGTCAGCGAAGCGTCGCATGTGCGCTTGTGCAGCGCTTGTGTGAAGCGACCTTGACTTGGAGCTAGATACAGTGTACAAACTAACCAAGTAAAGAAAGGCACATTCTTCCATTCACAAGCGTGTCCTGGCTTCGTTTCAACTGAGCGAACGAATTGCGACCACCCGTCGGCGGCTGGCGGACGAAACGCTGGGCCAACTGACTCTGCCTGAAGGCCGGGGAGCCGTGCAGTTGCGTAGCCAATTGCCGCCTCATCCCCTCCTGACGTCACACGAAAACGCCACAGAAAATGGGCGAGCGTAAAGAGAGGAGGACAGCATTTTCGAATTAATTTTTCTACTAAATAAAATCGCGTAAACGCGCCCAGAGTGGTCGAAACATAGCCTGGGTACTCCGGACTACAATTTGCGCTAGTAATCCCGCAATGTTTACATATCACTTCAGTGTCTCTTTAATACGGCATAGCTTAGGGTCGAAACTAAGTACCGTTACCGCGTCGGAATCGGGGCCGTTCGTCGTTTGTGACTTTCAGTTCTGTTCACACGAATGGCGTGTAATTTGTGTTTACGGTCCAACAGAGGCACCCGAAAGGAAATTTTTTTTCGAAGATTTAAAAACCTGGTGTAATTCAGAGCGTCTCTTGGTGTTATTATACTCGGGGACAACCTTCTGTGGCAATGCAGTCAAGGCTACGGAGCCGGACCACGCCTTTTCACTGCGCACCTGGAAGTAGTTCAACAAAAATAATTGGCTGGCGGTAACCTCAGCAATTCAAGAATATTTAGTTCTGAAGTTTTAGACTCGCAGTGATAATGCTACTATATTGCTAGCCAGAGTATATGAAACAGAGAGCATTTTTTTACATTTTCGGATATTTTTGGTTCCCTCCCGAAAAAAACAAAACAAAACATGGCATTCTTGTCGACTGCTTTCGGCAGCTCGCCACTTCATTATCCGCATAGTGTTTGTAAAGCTTCGCTGTCTAAACAAACGAAGCGAGTGGTTTGCAAAGTGTACGCCCAAGTGAGACTGATGCAACCGGGACTCTCCGCTGTTTTCGCAATCCGTTCGGTTAGCCAGTTTCCCGGCGTAAGCGAGTGTGTGCGTAAGCATGTGTGCATGCTGCTCTTTCGGTATACCGCGACCGCGCTAGGTAAGTATGCCGCACATGCCGGTGCTGCTGCCCAGTAGAAGAGTTTACAGATCGGTGCATTCAGTCAAAACTGCAGCGCTTACAAAATTCACTTCTTTTCTGAATGATACAGAGTCCACAGTCGGTCTGAGTTCTCCACTTCACGAACGCTCGGGCCGTGTCCAGTCAAAACGTTGGCCTATGTTTACAAACAAATGAAGCGTGTGGAAGGAGACGCCAATATGCCTGCATGCTTGGTGATCGTGGTTCAGCGCACTCAACTATGGAGCTTATGCGAAGAAATGAACTGTATCAAATGCGTATCGGTCACGCCGAAACTGAAACCGAAACCAGTTTATTGGGAACTACTTCGCGCAGTAACACAGAGCAGTTAGCTTCCCCCTTCGCCTCCCTCCGTAGCTTTCGCTCCATTGCCACAGAAAGTTGTCCCCGAGTATAGGTGACTACAATTGTGTGTGCTCCGCGAGGGATAAAAGCAGCCTGACAAATTTCAGAGATGCGAGTACGGTGGTTTTAAACGGGATAGTCGCCGACTTCACCCTGGCTGACGTAGGCGATAGAATGAGCAGTGCTGGCGCCGTTCGCTACACGCACTTTCAGGGCACCAGTCACGCGCGTCTTGACCGAGTGTATGTGTCATTAGATCTTGTTCCTGAATGCGACGATTAGCAAGTGACTCCTGTATCTTTCAGCGATCACTGCCTTGTGTCCGTAACACTTGGGAAGGGGGTAAAACGTCAAAATGCATTTTCTTGGGAGCTCTGGAAGATAAACAACAAACTGCTTCAAGATGAAGGATTCCTTGGCATGGTCAACGCATGCGCACAGGAGACCTTTTGTACTGGAGGTGAATTTAACTATTTTTTTTAAATGGGAAAGCTTTAAACAGCAAGTTAAAATGAAAGCGCTCGAAATATCAGGTACCATGAAAAATGAGGAGAGGGGACGAGAAGCCTTGCTTCGCAGTAGTCTGGATGTGCTTTTAAAGGAAGAATGTAAGTCGCCTGGAATGTTTGAAGATGACATTAGAACGCTCAAAGCGCAGATTGAATTTATCGACGAGGAACGATACCATGGAGCACTGGTACGGGCGAGAGTGGAACGTTTTCAGCTAGGTGAAGCACCGACCAAAAGAGCTTTCAGTTCGGAAAAAAGTTATGCCCGGAGAAACGCTATAGTCGAAATACAAAGTGAAGGAGTCTTGTATAATGACCAGGTAAACATTCAAAAGGCTTTCTGTAGCTATTACGAGAAGTTGTTTTCCCGTCATGACGTCGACAGGGAGAAATTTAAAGAAGAATTTATACGCTTCCTGCTCTGTTTGGACAAAGATTATTCTGAGTACCTAGAAATGGAGATTACTGTTGATGAAGTAAAGCAAGCTATAGATGAGTTGAGCCCAGGCAAAACGCCGGGCCCCGATGGTGTGAGCACATCATTTTATAAAAAGTTCAAAGATGATGTAAGTCCAGTGCTATGTAAGGTATTTACCGAGTCTTATGACCATGGGACGCTTCCACCTTCCTTTCTGGTATCCCACATGGTGCTCATTCCGAAATCGGAGGACGAAGCTAGGTTGAAGCAAATTTCAGGGTATCGCCCAATTAGTCTGACCAATGTAGATTATAAGATTTTAATGAAAGTGCTTTCCAGGCGAATGCAGACCGTCATAAAGGACATTGTGGGACCGCACCAGACATGCGGAATTAAAGGGCGGTCAATTGTCACTAACACTCACACCACTCGGAGTGTTCTCGAGTGTTGTGACAGCCTGCAAGGTGCCGTAGCAATGCTCCAGATAGATTTGGAGAAGGCTTTTGACCTGGCGTCACACGAACTTTTGTTAGAAGTGTTAGAGCACGTCAACGTAGGTGGTGTTATTCTCAAGGGTGTACGCATGGCCTATAGTGGGTGCTCCACAAAGCTCGCTGTCAATAACACGTTGAGTAAAGCCATTCAAATTCAACGCGGCGTGCGTCAAGGATGCCCGTTGTCTCCTCTGCTTTTTTGAGTATTTATCGAAGCGTTTTGTGTGAGTATAATTCGGAGTGAACGCGTCAATGGCTTCCGCCTAGAGTCATGCGAGGTGCGTATTTTAGCGTACGCTGATGATATAGCACTCTTTTGCGTTGATAGAAGTAGCATAAGTGTTGCTTTAAACCCCCTCAAGTTGTTTTGCAAATATAGTTCCAGTGGCGTTAATTGGCAAAAATGCTTGGGTTTTTGGCATGGCCACTGGGACAAGGCCCCGGATGTCTTCGAGTGTGTCAGCTGGCAGACAAAGCCAGCGAAGTACCTAGGAGTGCCTTTAGAAAATTACACCGATAGTGACCCATACTGGCGAAGGCAGGCCGTCGAGCTGCGCGAAAAGGCCGAGAAATGGAAAGGCACTGGTTTGTCAATGTTTGCGAGAGCCTCAGTGTGCAATGTGTTTTTTATGAGTAAACTATGGTATGTTCTACAGGTATTGCACTGTTCGCGATTGAACATACAGGCACTCCACCGTGTTTTTGCAGTGTTTATTTGGGAGACGACATGGGAGCAAATGAGCCGCACGAATCTGTTTCGGCGCGTGCGCCTCGGAGGCCTTTCGCTCTCACATTTGTTTTTGCGGCAGGTCGTCAACCGTTTTTTGTTTCTGCGGGACGTACAGACACATTTATTGCGCACTGTGTATCAGATGAAATTAGCTAGGTCACTGCCTGATTTTATTGTTTCGGCAGCGTGTTTTTCATTTGGCGCACCCAGAGGTTTTTTTCCGTGAAGTGGTTCTGGCAGTCCAGTTCTTACAAGCCCTCTTCACTCTTGAATACTTGTCCAGTGTGACGCGCAAAAAACTTTACCATGACCTTGCAGATATTGTATTACCTGTGCCATTGTATAGATCAATCTACCGCGCAGGGCCAGGCCAGGATGTTCTTAAGCGTGTCGAAAGAATGGCGGTACCGCCACGGGTGAAAACATTTTTCTTTAAACTTCACGCTGGCGTGCTACCCGTAAAGACGTGGCAGAAAGAGAAGGGTGTGTACCTTCCAGGGGGCGTTCAGTGTTATCCGTGCAAGAAACCCGAGTCGATCGAACATGTGTTTTAAAGCAAAGCTTTTTACCTCTACCCCCCAAGGGTTCTTTCGCGACCGTTGGTGTCACCAGAAAACTCCAGCGAACAAATAAAAGAATTCACTGGCACCGCCGGGAATCGAACCTGGAACTAATAGACTAACAAATCGAGAGCCCGTTGTCTTACCGCTTTAGCTACGAGCCCACGCGAAGACGGGGAAGACAGGTGGTGTACTCACCAAGCACATCTACGGGTTTACCCCCTGCGTTCTCGCTGAATGCCACGTGAGAGCGTCACGCGACCACTCACGCCCGTCTAGCGGCCCTCTGCGCACCTTGCTGATGTGCCAAGAGTTACAAAAATTAGAGGAAGCTCACACCAATGCATGGCATCTCACTTCTAGTACGCCAATGTGCTGAAGCCTGTGGCCTCCAGTGTTCACGTAAAAAATCACAGCTCCTTGTCGTCCGCCCTCACGCCAAATCAAGAAATACATTAAAATACTCCTGTATGGCCAGGCCATCACTCCAAGCCCCCCGCATCAAGATCCTGGGCCTACCTCTCAAGGCTAACACCAAGAGTGACGTCTCCTTGCAGCGCATCAAAAACAGCTATAATTAAATCATATACATGATCAGGCGAGTTGCCACCAAGAAGCGAGGTAGTTCAGGGTTCGACGCAATTCCGTGTGGTCAAGTACCTTTCGATTAATTGAAGCTTTTGTCCTCTCGAGAGTCACTTACGTCAACCCCCTGTCTTCTTCTCGACAAGGAAGACATAGAGGTGCTTTATATAATGATTAGAAAGGCGGTCGAGCAGGGCCATTGCTCTTCTCATGAGTGCGTCCACACAGAGGCTGGTTAGCACGGGGGCTCCCACAACACGGTGGAAGAGCTGATAGAAAGAAGGCCATCTTTCTAACCTGAAGGTCCGACTCAGAAACTGCGGTGGGTAACCCGCATGCTTCACCAGATTGGCTGGGCAGTCCAGAATGTCACTCCGCTTGACGTACTCCCAGACTCTTGGCGACTAAAAACTAAAGATGATCCCTTTGCTTAGAAATATGAACCCGGCACATGACGAGGGTCACCGGAAAGCACGGGCTCAAGCGCTAAACACCTCCCTCGCGGGGATCATGCAGTTATCTACACAGACACCTCCAAACATCGAGGGGTAGCAATACGCCCATCATCGTGGCTACCAGCAAAAACCACCCCTCAATGCGTGTGCCTCACTCAAGCCCCAAGACATGATGGCAGCAGAAGACGCAGCCATCTCCTTGGCTCTCACTCAACCAGGGGTTCGGAGGGTAGTCACCGATTCCCAGCAAGGCCTACTGGAAATTACCAGGCGGGTTTTGGTGTCCTGACCTGCACTGCGCGTGTTAAAAAACCACTCCCTCAAACGGTTTCCATTCAGCTCATCTGGACACCCCCTCACACTTGAATGGAGAGCAACGAATACGCCCCACCCAACAAGCCTGCGCTATTACGTCCCCGTGCTATCGAGCTGCACGAGGAGAGGTCACCCGCTTGTCACGTTCAGGGAGATAACCCAGCATTCTCGCCTTCTGAGACAGACCGTACCTTTCGCCTTACCCTGACCTTTCCAGAGAACAACCAAACTGCCCTACGGCTCATAGAATCCGGGCTCCTTCCCACAGCCTACGCGTGTTCACTTAATGCATCCGTATCGCTACGACGCTGAATGTAAATTTTGCTCAGAAGTAGGCACACTCCGCCCAGTAATCGGGGTGTGCGACTAGCCCTGAGCACCCTCCTCCCTTTCGTTCAACAACCCAACAAGAGCAATGGGAGATGCTGCTGTCCAGGCCCTCTCTACCTACCCAGCTTCAGCGGGTGTACAGAACACAGGCCGCGCGGAATGCATATGGGCCCCCACAGAAGAAGGAATAACTCCCCAGGGGCTGCACTCTGGGCCGTTCAGAAATCTGAACTGAAGTATTTCTTCCTCCTCCTGTTCCTTCTCTGCCGCAAATTTCGTCGCCTCCGTCCGCGGCGCAGAGGACGGAGAAGTCAGATTGTCTAACACCGGGTTGGAGCTTACTTTAATTTTATCAAAAAAGTTTTCCACTCATGTGCTACACCAATAGAACTCAACCAAAACACCGTTCATGCATCATGCATTGATTTAACTTTTCCAAGAATATCTCTTTGAAGTAAATAAATGGTGTGGTTAAGTGCATTTCACT